>NC_080428.1:79854015-80154015 GCF_029873635.1 Malania oleifera | reverse complement strand
CAACCACAAACTGATCTAAATATGGATGAAAGATCCTATTCATCAAATCCATAAATGTCGCAAGAGCATTCGTCAGGCCAAATGGCATAACGAGGAACTCGTAATGCCCATACCTGGTCTTGAATGTAGTCTTCGATACATCCTCTGCTCTCACCTTTACTTGATCATAACCTGATCTAAGGTCAATTTAAGAATATACCCGTGTACCCTGGAGCTGATCGAACAAATCATCAATACAGGGTAGAGGATACTTATTCTTGATTGTCACTTTATTAATCTCTCTGTAATTTATACACATCCTCATAGACCTGTCCTTCTTTTTCACAAACAGCACTGGAGCTCCCCATGGAGATACACTAGGTCATATGAAGCCCTTATCAAGAAAATCTTGCAACTGATCTTTCAGTTCTGCTAACTTTGCTGGAGTCATTCGATACGGTGCTTTAGAGATCGGCATTGTTCCTGGAAGTAGATCAATAGGTAAATCTACCTTATGATCAGGCGGCAAACCTGGTAATTCATCTAGGAACACATTCGTAAATTCTTTCACCACAGGCGTATTGATAAGTTTCAATTCATTTTATGACATTTCCTTCACAAAAGCCACGAATCCCAAACAGCCATTCTGGAGCAATTTCCTCGCTTGAACAGCTGAGACCATCTGAGATAAAGATTGCACTCGTGACCTTATAAATATGAATTCTGGTTGTCCTGGAGATCTGAATATCACTTCTCTTGCACGACAGTCTATTATAGTAGAGTTAGCTACTAGTCAATCCATGCCGAAGATAATATCAAACCCATGCATATCCAGAACCACCAAACCAGCAGATAAAATTCTCCCCTAAACATCAATTAGACAACCATGAAGCATCCTACTACATCTCACTGCTAACCCGGTCGGTGTAGTCACTAACAACCCGACATCTAGTGATTGTGTTTCAACCCCACACAATTTAACACACCCCAAGGATACAAACGAGTGTGTGGCACTAGAATTAAAAAGTGCAATAACTTTAAATGAAAACATATTAACCATACCTGTCACCACATCACCGGCCACCTCAGCATCGCCCGGCATCAAAGCGAAAACCCTGGCTGGGGCCATATTCCTCTGCTGGCCTCCACGTGGCGTCTGGTAGCCTCCTTAAGAAGGTCTAAGAGTAGGAGCAACACCAATTTGTGTCGAACACTCCCTCATCATATTTCCTAGCACCCCGCACCTGTAGCAGACACCTCGCTAGGCACGACACTCCCCCAGGTGTCTCTTCCCGCAAGATGGGCAAGCTGAAGATGGCTGTACACCCTGGAAACTGTGATTCCCAGTCTTCTGTCTCCAGTCTCTATAATAGCCACCTCTCTTCCACGAAGCACGATCGACTCCCTATTGGGAACCGAAAGGTGCGGATATTTTCTTTTGCCTTTGCTCCTCAGCCTCCAACCGCTCCCCAATCTCCGCTATAGTGGCTCTATCCACTAGCTTAGCAAAATCCTACAACTTCAATATCGATATCAGCTTATAAATTTCTCTCCTCAGACCTTTTTCAAGCTGCTGTACCTTCTTTGCTTCATCTGGTATAATGTACCGGGCGAAGCGAGATAATTCGACAAACCTCGCCGCATACTGCTGTACGGTCTACTGTCCCTGCTTCAGATTTAGGAAATCCTCAATTTTAGCTTCCCTAGACGAGGCTGGAAAATACTTGTCAAAGAATGTCTTCTTAAACCACTCCCATATCATCTCCACAGATACTGTCCTTTACTGCTCTAAAAGTCTTACTATCGACCACCATCTCTCAGCCTCCCTAGTTAGTCTGTAGGTGGCAAACAACACCCTCTGCTCCTCAGAACACTGCAACACTGCAAATATTTTCTCGATCTCTTGCACCCAGTTTTCAGCGACTACAGGATCAGTTCCTTCTAAAAAAGCTGGAGGATTCATCTTTATGAACTTCTTTATTGAGCTACCGTGGCCTGCCAATGGACCACCCTGTTCTTTCAAACTCTTGACGATTTCTGCCATAACCTGCCATGCCACACTGCATAAGATGGCATCTAAATCACTACCTATAGTGCCTGAGGGTCCAGCACCCTCACTCCCACTAGCGTGGGCACTATTGCCACCGGGGTCCATCCTGAAAAACAAGTAACTTAACTCAGAACCCCCTTCTCTATGCCTATCATTCAACTCATATAATATTTTCTCCTAATGAATTCATCTCTCATGATTTTAATTCAAGGTTCAATCCTGCAACTTAGATACCCAACCCGATGATAGTTTACCATGAATTTCCTGAAATCATCACCCTAGGAAAATCATACAAACCACCATGAAAGTCCTGTATCTAGACTACAGAACTAGACCTCAAATTCCCTTATCCTATACTCTGGTATTATTACTGCTACACTCTAGAGTCTACAGAACCTAGTATCCTAGGCTCTGATACTAAACTGTAATGACCTCAAAATATTAATATAAAATGTAACATAATAAATAGAAAAGTCAACCCGAACCCGTGGGTAACGGGGATAGCCTGACAAAAACAGCAGAAACCTAAGCAGCAGTAGAAATAATTTACATCCATCAAACCATTAATTACATAATACCAGAGTTTACTACATTCCCAAAATACAGTATTTGAATACAATCTCCAAAACATCAAAATAGATATAGAATCTTACAACAAAAATCTCCTGATCCTAGATCAAAGCTTACCCTTCTAGTAGGGAAGCTCAACTCACTCAACGGCGGTCACGACCCGTCAGTCTCTCAAGGTCTCTTGAAAAATTAATTAAGTTCAGGGGTGAGACACATCTCAGTAAGGGAAAATAAACTAAATGCAGCTATGTGGTAACATGAACATTTAATATAATTATACATATACAGTACATTTCATATATCTGTAAACATTCGTCATAACATAATGAATCATCATATACTTTCATATTTTTCTAGTAACTCATATCATTCATAAATTGTATGTTATATCAGATAATACTGAAAACATATCCAAGATGAATAACTAGCTGATGTCATGTATTACCCCCATGACGGGTTGTGCAGCCCGAAGGCGGGACCCGACAATGGCTGGCCGACCACTGCCGAATCAAAAATGTTTGTAAGTACAATGGGCCCGCCACACCCTAATCTGGACTGCCAGGTGGACGTGCACACTTTAATGAAAGCCACATCGACTATCCATCTCCAACCCTCTCATGGGGTGGTTAGCATCAATCTGATCATAGATATTTGATCTAGGCTATGATACCGTGCTCCTAAACCGAACTAAACTAACATTTGAGTTCTGATAACATATAATACATGATATTATAGCATTTCTCATCATTTCATAAATACGACCTTGCGCCAAAATCATTTCATATATATGGCCTCGCGCCAAAATCATTTCATAGCCTCGCACCGAAACCATTTCATAAATACCATTCTGAAAATAGATCAATTATCATGTATTTTCAACATCATTTGCACTGTAACATTTCAAATTCCTGAAAACATGCTTCATTCGTAACAAAGTCATATCGTAATACATTTCACGTAAAGTAATATTCATGCCACACATTTGCTATATAAAGTCATACATTGTATTCTAAAAATCATAATTTCTGGCACCTCATACATATATATACATTTCAACATAATAGCAGTATTTGCCCAAACGTGCATTTCCTTTGTAATATACCTATATAATACAGGCTTTCCTGAAAATAAATTTACTCATACATAATAATAATTTGCATGGAAAATAACTGATTTAGTTTATTCCCTTACCTGACTACTGAGAAAAGTCCCTATAAATTCTGAACTCACACCCGTAAGATTTCTTGATCAATACCCTGAAAATAAAAACTCCCAGTACTAAACTTCAGTATTTTCATGCAAATATCATTTCCTATAACTACTGTAGGATCAAATTCGACATAAAAAGCCTTACCTCAACTTAGGGATGATTTCCAACTTACTTTCACCAACGATCCACTCTAGCATATTTGGAGAGAACTTCTCTAGGAGCGTCGTGGTGGCTTCAGATCGTTGAACCTGCAAAAATCCAACCCGAAATCGAAGTGAGAAGAGAAAGAAACCGTAGGGAGAGAGAGAGAGAGAGAGAGAGAGAGAGAGAGAGAGAGAGAGAGAGAGTAGACTCGTCCTTCTTCTTTACAAACAACACTGGAGCTCTCTATGGCGATATACTGGGTCATATAAATCCCTTATCTAACAAGTCTTGCAACTGATCTTTTAATTCTCCAAATTCAGTTGGAGCCATACGGTAAGGAATCTTAGAGATCGGCACTGTCCCTGGAGGTAAATCTATAGCAAAATCCACCTCGCGTTCGGGAGGCAACTCAGGTAGCTCCTCTAGAAAAACATCAGAGAATTCTCATAATACTGGTGTACTATCAAGTTTCAATTCATTTTCTGACACTTCCTTTACAAAATCCACAAACCCCTGACTTCCGTCCAGGAGCAACCTGCTCACCTACATGGCTGACACCAGCTACAACAGAGCTCGTACTCGTAAGCCAATAAACCTGAATTCCTGTTCACCGTGGGGTCTAAAAATTACTTCTTTCTGAAGGCAATCAATACTGGCGTGATTAACTACCAACCAATCCATACCTAGTATTACATCAAACCCATACATCTCTAACACGACCAGGTCAGCTGGAAGCCCTCTCCCCTAAATTTCTATTGGATAGCCTCTGAGTACCCTTTGACACCTCATCACTGACCCTAACGGTGTAACTACTGACAATTCTATATCTAATAACTGAGTCTCACTTCTAGATAATTTAACATAGGATACAGATACAAAGGAATGAGTAACACTTGAATCAAATAAAACAATAACAGAATATGATAAAATAGTAAAAGTACCTGTCACCACATCCATAGCAACCTCAGCATCACCCGACATCAATGCGTAAACCCTCGCCGGGGCTACATTCCTCTGCTGGCCTCCACAAGGTGCCTAATATCCTTCTCGATAGGGGCTAGGAGTTGGAACCTGGTCTGGCGGACCTAGGCATGCACGTGCCATGTGGCTAGGTCTCCCACAACGATAACAAAAATCTCTTCCTACCCGACACTCCCTCAAATGTCTTCTCCCGCATATCTGACATACCGGGAAGGTCTGCACACACTGATTCCCACGAGGTCCTGCCACCTGCCTCTGATCTCCCCTATTACGGCCACCTCTCCATGGGCCCCTACTGGAGCTAGCCTGAAAACCCTGAGGCGCAGGCCTCTTCCTCTAACTCTGAGCTGCTATACCTCTATGTATACCACTCTCAATAATCCTAGCCCTATCTACAACCTCTGCAAATGTTTGAGCTCTAAAACCAATCACCTGCTCAATCAAGTTCTACCTCAAACCCTCTTCAAACTTGTTTGCCTTTTTCTCTTCATCTGGTGCTAAATGTGGGGCAAATCGTGACAACTCAATAAATCGAGCTGCATACTAAGATACTGTCATCTGCCCTTGCACTAGGTGTATAAATTCTGCTGCCTTCGTGCTCCGAACAATAGAGGGGAAATATCGCCCAAAGAACAACTCCTTGAATCGGTCCCACATCACCGAAAGTGGAACCGACCTCTGCTCCTTAATCAGTCACGCTGATCTCCACCAGTGCTTCGCCTCTCCTGTCAGTTTAAACGATGCAAATACCACCTTTTGTTCATCCGTACATGGAAGCACAACTAACGTCTCTTCAATGTCTTGGACCCAATTTTCAGCTATAATTGGGTCATCTCCTCCAGCAAAAATGGGGGCTTCACCCGCGTAAATTGCTCGATCGTGCAGTTATGCTTCCCTGAGCTCCTGGCCATCTCAACCATCACCTGCTGGGTGACGCTGCGCAGTATTGCGTCAGTATCTCCCCCTCCCATGCGGGAAGGTCTTGGCCTGTCTTCCCCAGCATTCATGCCACTGCTTCCTAGGTCCATCCTGAAAACAAGAAACACACTTTAAAGACCTTAACTCCTATGCAAACCTATACTGTTTCATTTTACTAAAATCCCCTATTCATAATTAACTACCTTCCCTAATCTTAATTCAAAATCCAATTCTGCAACCTAGACACACGTCCCGACAATAGTTTATTATGATTTTCCTAAAATCGTCAACCCAGAAAAAACATAGAAAACGACCACGAAAATCCTATATCCAGATTACAGAACAAACCTCAAATCCTTTCCTATACACTGGTATTGCTTTCGCTACATTCTAAAGTCTACACAACTTAGCAACCTAGACTTTGATACCAAATTGTAATGACCTACTAATTTTTTTTTTTGTAATAATAAATACTATGAAATTCCACTACTCCGTTACTTTCTAATTAATATAAAACCATCAACCTAAGCAGCGAGAAATAGAAATCATATAACCATAACTATATATATATATATATATATATATATATATATAAATATAATACCAGAGTGTCAGAATACTCCCAAAATATACATATACATCTATTCCCAGAATACCCTCAACTGAAACTAAGGCTATACAAAAATAACCTTCCAAAATACTCACTATACTAACACGGCAGCACCGTAGCCCCTCTACCTGTGAGCCTGATCTACTCGCCTAGTTGGATCACTTGAAAAATATTAAACCACTGGGATGAGACAATGCTCAGTAAGAAAAAATATGTTATTTCTAGTGTGTGGCAAGTGAGCTACATGCTAATAAAATCTGACTTAGAAAATACCATAAATAACAAAGCTGAGTCAAACATGTAAACCTGTTACAATATAAATCATACCTATGTTGCTTAACATAAATTGATTTTCCTGAATATTTATTCATAATACTGCTAATATCTATAGGTATGAAAATATGATCATACACATATATAATAACTGAAAATATTTCCTGGATGGATAACTGAAAGTCATGATTTAACCCCTCATGACATGGTTGTGCGGCCCAAAGGCGGGACCTAACCTGGTTGGCCGTCTAGGGTAAGTCAACTGAACTCCGACTATCAGATCGGCCCCCTCAACCTATATCTGATGGGGATCTTGTCCATAGCATAGGCACGATCAACTTTTGAATACCATATATTATCTTAGTAGTGGTTGCACTCTGAACTGAATATAGCTACGTAACCGAGCTCTATTGACTGAATCTGGTCCATTAGGGTCTGATACTATATAAACTTATATTTCTAAATTACTGTTTTACCATGATTTGAAATAACCATAACCCCATAAAACTTATCTGAAAATCTGAATAATTGACTAAATATTTAGTTTCTGTATAACTGAAAAGTTGTTTAAATATCTGAGTATCTTGGTGCTATGGTTCTGAAATCATGATGTTCTGAAATTGCTGAAAATATATGTTTCTAAGAATACTGTATACTGAAAAATTCACCATTCTATAAACATATAAATATCATGATATTTCTGCTAAAAAGTTGTAAACATTATATTTGTAAATTGTATAAATGTTGTACTGTTCTATTACCAACTCATGCCACATAATTAAATATTAAGGTTATCATACTCTGAAAACAATATTTATGGTCTGAATAATAATCTGGTAAAAACATAAAGTTTGTACTGAAATCATATTAAGATTTCCTAGCATAGCATATTTTCCTTACCTGATTCCTACTAAAATCCCCTACTGTGACGGGTCTTACATCCTCAGGGTTTCCCACTCAGCACCCTGAAAACAACATTTACTAGAACAAAATATCACTATTTCTTCAACTACTACATTTAGTACAACTGCTGGAAAGCCAAATATTGCATAAAAGACCTCACCCTGAATTTGGAATAAAATTCAACTTCGTCCCACCAACGATCCGCTCTAGCAGACTTGGATAGAACTTTCCCAAGAACGGCGTGGTGGCCTCAGATCGTCGATCCGGCAACTAACGAAGCCAGAATCGAAGAGACAAGGGAGAGAAACCGTAGAGGACTATTTATACTCTAGCCTTCGTCAACGAGCCACGTCACCTCATTGACAATGTAACGACCTCCAAAATTTTTATCATTTTTTTAAAAAATATATATATACAATAAACATTTCTACGCAGCGGAAACACAAATCATAAAATCATTTATACATAAACTATACAATACCAGAATCCAGAATATACAGACCATACAAAAATGTCCCTCCAGTGTCATCTATCCAAAAACAAACACCACTCTGACAAAAACTCACCCTATAACCAGGGCAATCTGAGCTACACTTTATTCGCGAGCCTGATCTGCTCGCCTCACTGGCTCACCTGAAAAATGTTAGAGTAATGGGGTGAGTCGATGCTTAGTAAGTGGAAATATGCTATTGCTAGTGTGTGGCAACTAAGTTAAGAATACTTAAAAATAGCAACTGATCTGAAATGCAATAAATAATCTGTAAAACATATCTTTCTTGCTCAATTTAAAATATACTGTATTGTTTGTATTTTCTACTTTTCATACTGATAATACCGTACTATACTCATCATATATTGTAAAATTGTATACATATAGATATAATTGTACTTATTCCCTGGGACTCTGTACGTCATGATTTGACCTCTCATGATAGGGTTGTGCGGCCTGTAGGCGGGACTCTATCTTGTCGGCCCTCCAGATAAGTCATCATACTCTACACTACCTCAGCCCGGTCAAACTGCATCCTCTCCTAAGCTCGGGACTGGCTACTACCTCGTCAAATCGGCCCCCTCAACCCAGTGTACTGGAGAGCTGCATACTCTCTAAGCATGGTTGACGGTACCCACATACTATCTAAGATATGTGGTTGCACTCTATCTGTATCTAGCAACGGTACCATGCTCTGTAATCTGTATCTGTCTGTGTATCATTCCTCAGGGATCTGATACTATATACATATATACTCTTTTACTGTTTTCATCATGTTTCCAAAATTACCGTAACTCCTTCTTTCTGTACTATAAATGATGTAATCTCTGTATATATAACCTGCTGTATAAAACTGTGATACACATACTGATCTAAATAAATATGCATACATGTATATGTATATATCTGTTCATGAAAATACTCGTATAAAAAATGTATATGCATGTAAATTTCTCTATATATGTATATCCTTATCTGTATAATCTGTATAATCTCTCACTGAGATTGAGGCATTACGTATCGTCGTCCCTCAATTCGGTATAGTATGATATATTATAATAACTGTATAAGTTTCTTCATCTCATAAAAATCTACTCAGACCACACAAGCATTTAAACTCATATTCTAAAACAAATACTGTTTCAAACTCATATTCTGAAAATTCTGTACAGTAAAATGGTGTAGTTATGCACCTATAAAATCTCTAATATCATTACAAAAACTCCTAGCATAGCATATTTCCTTTACCTCAACTTTGAAAAGCCCCTATAAAAATCTGGCTCTATACCCGCAGGATTCCTAACTCAACATCCTGAAAACACAATATTCCAGAACAAAACATCAGTATTTCTTAGTCTACATCATTTCCTATAATTGTTAGAAAGTCAAAAACTCAATAAAAGACCTTACCCTGAATTTAGGATGAAATCCAACTTCGTTTTCTCGATGATCCACTCTAGCAAACTTGTAGAAAATTCCACCAAGAGCGTCGTGGTATCTTCGGATCGTCGATCCGGTGACTGGTGGGGCCGGAAAAGAAGAGAGAAGGGAGAGAGAGTCGTAGAGAGAGAGAGAGAGAGAGAGAGAGAGAGAGAGAGAGAGAAAGAGAGGGGAGAGAGAGAGAGATTTCTTAAAAATGAAATAATTCCCGTATTTTCGTATATATATAAAACAGGAGATTTCGTCGATGAGCCCGTTCTTTGTCGACAAGTCCTTCACAAATTTCGTCGACGAGACCCTGTATTCGTCGACGAAATTCAGGCTGCCTCAGAATTCCTCTCGGTATTTTCTCATCGACGAAGCCCTGTGTTCGTCAATGAAATCCTTGAAGCCTTCGTCGACGAAACCCTGTGTTTGTCGACGAAGCTTGGCAACTATGGCCTCCTTCTGTTTCTGTATCTATTTTCTCTCCCTCTTATTATTAAAATGTTATTATTCTTCAGGTCACTGCAGACAAGGTCAAGAAGGAGGTTCGTCGACAAATGTGTTCTCCTCATTGACAAAATTCAGAACCTGGAAAAGCAGTCTCTCGGTATTTCCTCGTACGTTTCGTCGACGAGATCCTCTGTACCCTCGTTGACGAGTCCCCTCTATTCGTTGACGAGACCCTGATTAAATTCCTTGGGTTATTATGAAAGGTCTTTAAAAAATCCAAGGAAATTGTGGGAAACTGTTGAATGCTTTTAGAAAATTCTAAAAATTTATGAAAAAATTTAGGAATGTTTTAAGGACTCTCTTTGCTCAAATTTGATGATTTTATTTGATTATTATCTACACACATGCACACGCACACACACCCCCATATATATATATATATATATATATATATATATATATATATATATATATATATTCTCTTTTATGTTTGTGCACACCAATGATTAAACAAAGGGTAAAGAAGTACTTTAGACCTCACCTGTAATATTTTTTAAGAGGGTTTTCCAAATAAGATTCCCTCCTCTGGGGGTCTTATTAGACATTCCTAAATCGCACATTATTTTATATTTTATTTTAAAATTTTTATATTTATTTTTTAATTTACATTTTCTTCTAATGTTTTAATATTTATTTATTTTTAAAGGGGTTAATTAAAGTTTGTTAGATTCAATTTAGGGATAATTCATAATTAATTAGATACCGTTCATAAAACAGATGTGTAGGGGATGCTAATACCTTACCCTCGCGTAACTGACTTTCTGATGTTGACTCTAGTAAATGCAAACCAAGACGACCAGTTCCTTGGCCTAAGATTAGTTTAAATACCAATCAATGAGTAGTAATTATGTGAACTAATCGCATATATGAAATGTAACGACCTTCTATTTAAATGGGTTTTTTTTTTTCCTTTTCTATACTATAACATATAAAATGATCTAATACCATATTGGATTTGACCCAATCATCAACCTAAGCAGCGAGAAGCAGAAATCAAATAAACATAACCATGTGTAATTATATGCAATACCAGAGTGCTAAATTGTTTCCCAAAATATACATATATAACTGTTCCTCAGAAATGTCCTTAACTGGCTAAGGCTATACAAAAATACTCCCAAAAATACTCACTCTAATATCAGGGCAATACTAAGGCCCCTCTATCTGCGAGCTTGATCTGCTCGCCTACCTAGATCACCTTAAAAATGTTAAAGTAATTGGGATAAGCCAACGCTCAGTAATACGAAATATGCGATTGCTAGTGTGTGGCAAATGAGTTACAATACTATGAAAATCTTTTGCTATAAAAATCATGTATAACTGAACCTGTAAATACAGTACAAGTAATAGAAACCACCCCTATTTTCATGTTGCTTAACATATATGTATTTTAGGTTTCTAGTCAAAATAGTTCTAATATAACTAAGTATACTTCTTGTCTATGTAAATCTGTATATACATAATAGTAACTGAAAACTTCCCTGTGGATAACTGTCTGTCATGATTTAACCCCTCATAACAGGGTTGTGTGGCCCGTAGACGAGATCTACCCTGGCTGGCCGACCAGGGTAAAACACTATACTCCCTAGGTCTGATCTGCCCTTCTCAACCCATATCTAATGGGATGCCTATCCACGTCAGGGCACTATACGATCGACTTACTACCACGTATTATCTGAATAGGTGGTTGCACTCTATAAATTGTATCTAGTTACGGTACCGTGCTCTGTAACTGTATGGTCCAACAGGGTCTGATACTATATAATATATTTCTATATACAACTAGCTATTTTACCATGATTCTATAATAACTATATTAATCATGACACTGTAATAACTGTAATTGTATCATCTGTATTTCTGAACTGAACTGTAATCTGTAAGTCATGGTACTGAAAACTGTATAATCATGGTACTGAAAACTGTATAATCGTAGTACTGAAAACTGTATAATTGTGGTACTGAAAACTGTATAATCGTGGTATTCTGTAATTACTATAAAGTATAACCACTGGTTGTATATTCTATAAATCAAAATACTGTAAAATGTGTTTCTTTACTATTCCCATATCCTCAAGCCACATAGAAGTTTTAAACATATTATACATAAATAATAAACTGTATAAATTTCTATCGTGAATAATCATTTGATAAAAACGTATAGTTTATTACTGAAGCATAGTAAAATTGCCTAGCATAGTATATTTCTCTTACCTAATTTCTGCTAAAAATCCCCCTTTTGATATGGGTCCTACACCCGCAGGGTCCTCCACTCAACACCCTGAAAATCATAAATCTCATAACAAAATATCAATATTTCTTTGCCTGCATTATTTCTTACAACTGCTGGAAAGTCAAATTCTGAATAAAAGACCTTACCCTGGATTTGGAATGAATTCCGACTTCGTTGCACCAATGAACCACTTCGGCAGACTTGAAGAGAACTCCGCCAGGAACGCTATGGTGGCCTCAGATTGTTGATCCGACCACTGACGAGGCCGAAATCGTAGGAAGAAGAGGGAGGATTCGTAGGGGTAGAGAGAGAGAGAGAGAGAGAGAGAGAGAGAGAGAGACTGCGGCAAATTTTTGTGATTAAAAATCAGTTTAGGGCTATTTATACTGCGGGTTTTGTCGACAAGCCACGTCATCTCGTTGACGAGTTCTTAAGTAATTTCGTCGATGAACCTTACCCTTCGTCGACGAAATTCAGAGTAGCCCAAATTCATCTCTCGGTATCTTCTCATTGACGAGACGGGACCTCGTTGATGAGGTCCTGAAGAACCCTCATCGACGAACCCCTGTCTTCGTTGATGAGACCTGGAAATTTCTTGAAATTGTTATTATCTCCAAAGTGCGATGTCATCAACGAACACGGAGCGTTCGTCGACGAAGTCTACTGCCTCCTTCTGTTCCTATTTCCATTTTTCTCCCCCTTTATTATTAAAATACTATTATTCTTCGGGTCACTACATGAAAATAACAAGTTAGTGCTGTCGACTCCATTGAACTTTAATATTATTATTCATCACCATTTCATACCCTATTATAGGACATTGCGACCAAGGTCAATATATATAGTATACACCCTATTTTGTTCGGGACGCAACATAGCAGAAATTGGACTATTTCATTTAATTCGTACTCATTTTGTATAGTTTGAAATAAATAAAAAATTAAAAAAAATCAAATACATAAAATTTTTTTTAAAATTAAATACATGGAAAATAAAAAAATAGAAAAATATAGGAAAACATAATCTGGTTGGCCAGCTTCTTTATGCTCGCACCTGCACACATAAAAGCGATTTCAATTAGACATGTGGATAATTGCAAAATCAGAAATAAAATATAAAAAATCAATTAAATCAATTTAAATTTGATTGATCAATTAAGATTAATGGAGTTGTTACATTTAAACCTATAAATAGTGAGTTTCAGAAGGCAAAGAGGCACAACTAGAAGAAGGAATTTCTCACTAAAAAATGAGTTAAGGAAAGGAAATTTGAAGAGGAACTGGTGATTGAAAAAATATTTGTTGGCCCTTGAGTAGAATCTAGAAGAGGGGGGGGGGGTGAATGGACTCTTTTGCATATTTTTATTTTTCTTTACAAAATATAAACCTCGGCAAGATACAAATGATTATATTACAATAAATACAAAGTGTAAATCATGCACAAGACATAAATTAAAGAATATAGGGAAGAGAAGTTTGACAAACGATATTAACGTGGTTCAGCCCTTTACCTACATCCACGCCTTAAGACACACTCAAGGATTCCACAATCCACTATAAGTCTCCTTCACATGCGGAGATGCCTTTACAACTGGGAACAAATCCCTTAATACTCACCAAGAGCCTTCACACAGGAACAAACCCTTTTCACTCACCAAGAGTCGCAAGGTTCACCAAGAAGCCTTGTAATTCGGTTCACCAAGAACCCTTTATAACAAGAAGATGAAATACAAAACAATACTCCTTGAATGAGCTGATATCTAATACAAACCTCACACTAATCTTTCAAGTAATGAATCGCACAAGATTAGAGAGCAAGAGAGATATTGAGCACTTAAGATGATGAACTAAATGCAAAGTGCTGAGGAATGATACTAAAAAGATGTTAATCGCTAAAAGTCCTGTTTAAACAAGTCTTTGGACTTGTATTTATAGGTAAATTGGGCTACTAGCCGTTTTATGGTCATTGGGCTAATATATTAATTGTTTACTTTGAAAACTAGCTGTTTATAGCCATTGGGGCTTGAATCTCGAAACAAACCGTCGACTGTTTAACCTAATTAGTCAATTGTTTACCCCAATTAGTCGACTAATTACCCCAATCAGTCGACTGTTTCATCTGGGTGACATTCTGCTCGAAATTGTCGACTATTTATCCCAAACCATCGACTGATTACCCAAATTAGTGAAAGTTTTCAACATGAAAATTGTGAGATTTTTTCTTCGCTTTCTGTAGATACCAAGATCGCCCTTTTGGAGTTTTCTAGCAAAAGTTATACTCCATGTAGATACCCCAATTTTAACCAGCCCACCCCAAAGAGGCTCGACAAAATAAGACTCGATTTTGAGCCCTGAATGACTCTGAGTTTTAAAATTAAGACCCGAGGACCCTGTAATGTCCAAATTTGAGTCCCTTTAATGATAACCGAGTTTTGCAATTTTCGTGAGTCCACCATGAGTTGTCAGATTTTTAATCCTAGTGAGAGTCTTTCTAACCGTAAAATTAATTGTCAAGACTCCCTAATTTTAGAACACATTTCCCTTGGGTTGGGCATTATGATCCAAATTTGAGTGAATAATTGGTCCCTGTTAGATTAGGGTTCCTTAACTGTTACTTAATTTCAAAATTAGTTTTTCTTTCATTTTTCCAATTAAGTCCTGTTTTTCAATTCGAGTCCTGGTTCATTTCAGAATCATCTTTCTATCTTAAACCCATTTTAATCTTCATTTTAAAATCAGGTTTTTCTATTGATTCCCCCCCCCCCACGCATAATTACTTTTATATTAAGTCCTAAAATCCAAAAAATTTGAGTCCTTAATGTTAGTCTTGAAAAATAATTTGTTTGATCCTATAGTTTTCAAAATTTAGTCCATTTACTAGAATTAGGTTCATCAATTTTTGAGTCTAGAAATCATTAAGTTAAATCCTTCAAAATCTTAAGTTAAAATCTTAGTTTGTTAAGAGTTTTGAGTTTAACCTTTTAATTGCTAGAGTGAGTGTTAATTTTAAAACCAGGGAGGTCTAAGTCATATTTTGTTAACCGGTTGCTTCATGGGGTCAATTTGGTCAACCCAAATTTTGTTTCAATTCAAAATTGAAAAAGGTCAAACACAAGGATATATTTTAAGGGAAGCACGTGCAAAAGCTCACATTTCATTACGTAGATGAAGGGGGAGCACGTGCGATTATATTTCAAATACCCGCAGGCAGAAAGTATACAATAAGAAATAAAATACAAGGAAGGGAAAAGGAAAAATACAAAATACAAAAGTGGTACAAATAATGGTTGTAGGAAAAATAACCCAGGGGTACATGCATTACAAGAAAAAATAATAAAAATAAAAAATAAATTAACAGGATGCCATGCCCTCCATGTGACGACTTGCTTAATTTTCACTTTTTTTTTTTCCATATCATAATAAAACCAATATCACAAAGCTCAACATACCATAATCCACCCGGACCCGTGGGTACCAGGGATATATGAGAACATATAATAGAAGCCTAAGAAGCAAGAAACATACAATCATATACATCTCACAATACCATACATCACAATACCAGAGTAACTACAACCATTGTATATATATATATATATATATATATATATATATATATATACACACAATACACAACCCAAAAGATGTCTTAGGGCCATTTCCACAAAATACATCCAACCCTATCAAAACACTTACCCTTCTAGAAGGGCAGATCAATCGTACTAGATCAGCGGGGCTTTACTCGCTCTCCTATCAGGGGCTCCTGAAATGTTTATAAAATTTTGGGGTGAGACACCTCTCAGTAAGGGAAATAAACTAACACTAGTGTGTGGCAACATGAGTATTCCGTGTTATACATATATCATAAAAAACATATTCAGTAAACTGTTATATCAAATCTGGGAAAACATATATATCATCAAAACATGGCAGAACATACTGCAATTTCATAACCATATATCATCTCATATAATAATAATACAAAACATTCCTAGTAGGTTAGCTGGTTGTTATCATGTATTACCCACACATGACTGGGTTGTGTGGCCCGAAGGTGGGACCTGACAATGGTTGGCCGACCACTGCCAAGTCAAAAGTACAGTCTGTAAGTCTAATAGGTCTGCCAAATCTGGTCCATATACTAGGGGTGCTCACACACTTCTTAAAAACCACATCGACTATCCAATCTCACACCACTCCGTACAATGGGGTTAACACAAATATCATGATCATGATGACCATGGATACATAGCAACGGTACCATGCAAGTGCTAGCCTAGACCAAGCCAACCAGATTCTGATACATATAACATATACTGAAATTGTGATATATGGATATTTCACATCATTAATTATCAAATCAATCATATCATTTTGCATTTATACGTATATCATGAAAATCATTTGCCCATACGCCGGTATTTCACATTTTACCATAGTTCGGCTCGTACGCCAACAAATTTTATCCATAGCACAGCTCGTATGCTAGCAAATCATTTCCATAGCTCGGCCCGTGGCCCATAGGCCGGCAAATCATATCCACAACACAGCCCGTACGCTAGCAAATCATTTCCATAGCTCGGCCCGTACGCCGGCAAATCATACACATAGCTCGGCCCATACGTCGGTAAACATATATAAAAATCTCGGCCCGTATGCTGGTTTTTGATTATAAAAATCCATATCATTAATACATTTCCAGAAAATAGTATTTTATAATAATTTCTACTTATGTCACACGAAACAGGTTTTTCATATATTTAACATATCATCATTTTCAGCAATATTTCCCAAATATAAATCATATATAAATATATTTATTTCCTTGAAATCAAATGCTATAATATCATACATACTTTTCATAAAATACTAGCTTAGTTTATCCCCTTACCTGAGTCCTGAAAAGCCTCTAAGAATATATGTCCCGAACCTGCAGGGTTCTCTACTCAATACCCTGGAAACAATATTCCCCAGAACTAAAGTTCAGTATTTATACACGTACAACACTTCCTACAACTGTTA
The DNA here is from genome assembly GCF_029873635.1 of Malania oleifera. NCBI lineage: Eukaryota > Viridiplantae > Streptophyta > Magnoliopsida > Santalales > Ximeniaceae > Malania > Malania oleifera. Next base: position 80,136,698 of record NC_080428.1, on the reverse strand, counting down.
AATAACCAAATACTAAGTAGAAAGCCTTACCCTGGATTTGGGATGGTTTCCAACTCAGCCCCACCGATGATTCGCTCTGGCAGACTTGCAGAAAACTTTCCCAGGAGCGTCGTGGTGGCTTCAGATCGTCGAACCGAAGGAAAACGGCTCGAGATCTTAGAGAGAAGGAGGAGGAACCGAATATGAGAGAGAGAGAGAGAGAGAGAGAGAGAGAGAGAGAGAGAGAGAGAGAAGTTATGCACAAGAAATTGACTAAAATACCACATTTAACCCTACTTATATTGTGGGATTCGTTGACGAGCCACGTCACCTCGTCGACGAGTCTTGTAGAAAGTTCGTCAACGAACTTCAACCCTCGTTGATGAATTTCAAGTTTCCTCAAATCCTCTCTCAGTATCATCTTGTCGATGAAACATGTCCTTGTTGACGAGCTCCTCTTATACTCTCGTCGAAGAGTCCCCTATGTTTGTCGACGAGGAGCTGAAAAATTCCTCGGGATTATCCCATCCAAAATGCAATGTCGTCGACTGCATCCATCTTTTCCTGCTTTCAATTCCTTTCCTTTTTATTATTTAAATACCATTATCCTTTGGGTCGTTACACTCCACTCTTATGTTGCCTCCTGAAGTCTCCCTCGAATTCATCTGCGCACAAGAAAGGAATGACATAGTTAGTTGATAGAAATTCAAAAAATAAAATAAATCAAAAACAAAAGAGCATGTGCAGAAAAGGGAAATCGGTTAACAAAATTATTCCCTACCAGCGCAGGGAATTTTGTTGAGAATTTTTGGTGCCAAGAGACCACCTCAGCTCTCTATAAATAGGTCTGCACTGTAGATGAAGGAACACAGAGAAAAAAGCATAAGGATACTCTGGGAGAGTTGAGAGAAAAGGCAGTAGAAAGAGAGATAGGGAGGTTTCGTGGAATTGGAGGGAGAGAGTCAAAGAGAAAGGGAGAAATTCTGTTAGATTGAGAGCAAGGAAAAACAAAAAGAAAACTCTGAATCACTGAGATTCAGAGACGTGGGATGATTATGCGTCAAAACTGCGTAATTGGACATCTTAACCCGGGCTTTACGACTTATATTTTTGATTAAATGTCCAATTACATCCAATATTTTAATAAAGTGCCGTATTTATCATTTTTGAATTTTATTGCATAATTTATGAATTTTTGGCAATTTTTTATTGCAGAAAAATTTATGAAAATCAAAACCAGTACCTGTTCGTAATTCACGCATAACTTTTGTGTCCAAACTCTGATTGAGACGATTCAAATTTCTGGAGAAAGAGGAAAAGATTATCTACAACTTATGTGTTTTGAGTTTTGTAAGAAACAGGCTCTAGAAGGGTCAAAATGGACCGTGTTTGCAGAGATTAAAAATGAAAAAAAAATATATTATAAAGACACTTGATGTGACCTAGCCATGCATGGCCGGGTCGGGTTGGACAATCCAGATCCTAGGGCAAGCCATTCCCCTTTGCCTTTAAATATTTCTTTCTCTTCTTTTTTTGGTTGTTGGGCGCTACCCCAGCCGTACCTTCTCTTCTTCTTCTTCTTCTTCTCTTCTCCTTATTATTTCCCTTCTCTCTCCCTTAGCTTTTCTCTGCCCTCTCTCTTGCTCATTCTCCCGTTCTCTTCCCCTGTTTTTCTTTCTCTCTTACTCTCTCCTATTCTTAGCTTCTTAGTCCTTCCCTTGTTCTCCCTCTTCCATCTGGCCAAGCCTTCATCTTGCTGCAACTGCTGGAGCACAAAGCACAACCCCAGCTTCTTCTCGGCAACAACACCATACCCGAGAGCCACTTGCTACACAGCCATCGTGACGAACCGCACAGATCTGCTCCAGCCAGCAACCACCATACCTGAGAGCTTCACTCCAGTCTAGCCTCTTGCTACCAGCAGACCAGCCATCTGTTGTGCCACCCGAAGACCCCCCAAGCTTTGTTTTTTTATTCTCTCTCTCTCTCTCTCTCTCTCTCTCTCTCCTTTTCCTTTTCATTGTTGCAACTGAATATGTTCTTTTTTTTTATATTTATTACAGTTTATTGGAAATTTTAGAATTTGAATAATTGTTTAAGGGATTCTATTTTTTGAAGTTTATTTTTTTATTTTATCCTTCTCTTAGTTCAAGTTACTACTAGATTTAAATTAGTGGCTCATTATTTATAGTCCTTTTAATTTAAATTCTGAAGAAAGTGTTTTTGTTTTGAAGTTTTTCCCAAGATTTTTTTTTTTTTTTTTGTCGAAGCTCAATTTAATTAGGGTCGATTTTATCAAGGTTCGTTTTTTTTTTTTGTGTTTTGTTATCGTTCAAGTATTAGGTTTAGGTTTGTGTTTGTGTTCTAATTTAAGGTTGTGATTTGATTAAAAAAAATTTTTTTCTGTGTGCATTTGAATCCTATTGAGTTTCCATTGGGTGTTTTTAATTCTATGTTTTAGGTTACCATCATTAATTAATGCGTGTTTCGGTGTTTCTTTGAGTAGACTAGGGTTTCCGTTTTTGCTCTTTAGCTCAAGTGCATGATAGGACTAGGGTTTTAAATTGCGTGTCGTTTAATTTGTCAAAAGAATCTCAACAATCTTGAAACCCTGAATCTGAACTGAGTTCAGTACCTTTTTATTTTCGATTGGAAGAACATGAAATTTGAGATTTAAACGCATTCCCTGAGGAGGCGATCTAGCCCTTGGGCTGAGTATTACACAATGTAACTCCTATACTTGGGATAACTTTCAAGCTACTCATTTTTCGAGTGAGTCATGGGAACATAGGTGCTGATTTACAGAGAGCAGAGATTAGAGAACCTGAACTTGTGAACCAAACTAGAGAGTCAGACTCACACACAGACAAACAACCAGACAGATTCATAGCAAGAAGGAGTGAGAAGGGAAAGGTATAATCTAAGAACCATCCTCCATGCTTCAATTCATGTGTTAATTATGAAATGGGTGTGAAATGAGTGCAGGTGCCCTTCCCCTCTCTCAGGTTTTGAACCTGAGATCAGACTCGAACCCCAGACCCAAAGTTGAACTCGGGTTTGGATCTCTCCACACTTACCAAACCCGAACCAAAGACTCTTCTGGTTTGAACAACCCAAGTTGAACCTACTAAAGAACCCCTCAAAGCCCAGTTCATATTTAAAAGCACCTAACCCACATATGTTAAAACCCCAGGCCAGTTTGTTATTAAAAGCCCAAGACCCATTGAAATGTTTTAAAGTCCCTGGGTCTGTTTCAAAGTTTGGCCTCAAGCCCATTTAAAACTAACCAGCCCATCCCGTTTTTAAAATTACCTTAGCCCAACCTTCTTTTAAACTTGGCCAAACTCATTCTATGATTAACTCCCAAGCCACCTCTTTAATCTAAGGCTAGTCCATTTCCAAATCTTAACTAAGCCTATTTAAAAAAAAAAAAAAAAACCCTAGGCCTATTTTTAAAAAAAGGAATGACTAGGGCCCATTGTTTTTAAAATCCCCAGGACCATTGTTTTTAAAATTTCACCCATACCCATCAAAACTTAACCGACCCAGCTTTAAAAATCACCCAAAAGCCCATCTCCCTAAACCTCCACGTGACAGTCACATGGTTCACTTTGATTTATCCAATTTCCCAACTCACCCAGGTTGACTCATGCGAGTCAGCCTGGCATCCACCTGCTGAGTCAAGACGAGTTATCTCGTCTTCCATCTTAGTACAGAATCGTACCATTGACACGAACCCTAAACCTAAGAAACCCTAACCCCAACTGGAGGACTACCAATGCATGATCAAATCATCAGAAACAAGTAAACTTTAAAAGAAAAAAAACAGAAGTAAATCATAAGCACAACGAGTACAGTACACATCTCACACCAACAAAAAGAAAGAAAAATCAAAAGAAAGAAAAACTTAGCTTGTGAAAGAATTTTGGCTGAGTTTGCTCCTTAGTTTTGCATCTAACTCCCTCCCCTCAAGATCAGGACAACCACAAGCCTATGGGTTTGCTTTATGACAAAGTAGAATGACCTTAAATCTCTCGAGATCCCATGGTGAGATCTCGTTTTCTTCAAGAAGCTGCTGAGGCGAAAGTGGTGGAGGTGATAGGCTAAGACTTCAATCGATGGGTTCAAGAAAAAGATATGGAAGGGGAAGGTTAGGGATGTGAAGCTGAGGTTGTAGAGACCCGAAAAATTTAATTAATGAAAGTAATAAAAGAAAATAAATGAAAGAGAAGGAAAAAAAAAAAAAAGAGGGATCAATATGGGTTCGTCGACGAATGTTCCTATAGGTCTCGTCGACGAAGTACACATGTCTCGTCGACAATAAGATACCGAGAGTTAGATAATTTCAGGGAATTTCAAGTTCGTCGACGAGTCAGCCTCCTCATCGGGGAAATGCCTTCGTGGGCTCATTGACAAATCACTTTAACTTGTCGACGAATCCTGGCCTATACATAGGTTTTTCCATCATTTTCCAGTGACAACTTCTCTCTCCTCTCATTCTCTCTCTCTACCCTACAGTTTTCCTTCCCTCTCTCTTCGACTTCAACTTCGTTAAAGCTATTTTGACGATTAGAAGCGACTACGAGATTCGTAGGGAGATTCTCTACAACTTAGCTGGAGCAGATTGTTGGTTTGGAGTTCTTGTGGACCACTTCAAAATCAGGGTAAGTAAGGTATTTTAGGGTTTAAGTATTTATTTGGAGTATATAGGGCCTATGCAGTGTTAAATGAAAATTATTCTGGGAGATGAGTTGATTGATCTAGGAAAAATGTGATTTTTAGGGTTTTGAATTTTGGACACCGTGTGCATAGGATTTGGGTTTTTAATGGACCTCTCAGTAAGCCACGTAAAGGGAATAAATTATAACAGTTATTTTGCGAACTACTGGTTGAATTAATACAAGAAAATAAGAATATGATATTTTGCCTGAAATTATTATGATATGAATATCAGATAAAATTGTGTGGCATATGATTTATATTGAATTGTCATGTTTTGGGATTTGAAATATAGGAAATGATGAAAAGTGGTAAATAAAATTGTTTTATTGAGAATGATGAATTTTGTTATACTAACATGTATTTTACTAGAAAGTGATGGAATATGAAATATGAATATAGAAATGTTTTCTATGATAAATGAGGAAATATGAAATGATGATATGTTTTATTGAGAAATGTTGAAATACGTGAAATGGAATATATACTGAAATGTGAGTATCACAATGTGAATATTGCAATGTGAATACTGAGTTGTGAATACTGAAATGTGAATATTGTAACATGAATACTGCAATGTGAATAATGGAATGTGAATACTGAATTGTGAAAATGGAAATATGGAAATGAGAACCTTGATGGACTGGAGTATTTCTAAAAGCACATATCGTTGCTAGTGGGATTATAAGTGAAACCACACGGTCTCATGAAGAGTGTGGCGTGACAGTCGATTGAGCCAGTGAGAAGGGTAGTTTTACCCCCTGAGTCCAGACCAGGGATAGGCAGGCTAATCGTACTACATACGAGTTGATGGATTTCTTATTTTGATCTAATTAGGTAGGCTAACTGCGGTTCAGATCTAGCCTTCGGGTCGTACAACCTTGACCATGCGGGGAAGCATGAAGTGGTGAATATCCTTAGGACAACCATGAGTTACATATGGCACATGGATGGGTTACAGTGGACACTCATGAGCTAGATTGTGAAATGAAAATGAGAAGTGAAAGAGTGTGAGTTTAATTACATAAATAACTAGGGCGAAGTAAAACTTTCCGCCCGAGGGCTTATTGAGTAAGGTGAGTGTCCTAATAAGTATCAGTTGTAGCCACACCAGAACTATTCGAGCAAGGTTACAAACGATATTAGAGCAGAGGAGACCTACATCTATGAGTGTGTAATCTCCCCTATCCTCGGGAACTTTCATTGATAAATATGGGTTGCACGTACATGAATTTGAGAAATGAAATAAAGCTTATAAAAGATTGTGTTTTATATCTATATGATTATGAATACGAATTTGTATATTTTCTCAAATGGTATTATCACTGAAATGAGTATATTATGAAATAACGAAAGTCATACTACCACACACTATAAATAATTTATTCCGTCTTACTGAAATGTCTCTTACCTAAATATATAATATTTTAGGAAACCGTGACAGACCATGTAATAGAGCTCCATGATAGAGGAGAGCTGGTACCCTGATAGACAGGGTGAGTGTTTTGTTTAGGGATATATGATTCCTAGTGTATATTGTGGGTTTTTGGGGATATGTATGGTTGTATAGAACTCTGGGTATTTGCATTCTGGATGGTTTGTAAATATTGACTTCCGCTGTTAGGAATGTGTGCATATGGTGAACTGATTACCCTGTACTCCACTTCGAGTCAGGTTATGTTTAAGTGATATCAGAGTTTTTGATGTGGTCGATGCTTGATTAATATTTATTATTTATTGAAGAGGAAAAAAATGGTATGAAAATTGGGGTGTCACAGTTTCGTATCAGAGCCTAGGTTGCTAGGTTCTGCAGACTTTAGTAAGCAACGGGATACAATACCGGAGTATAGGAATGGATTTGATGAGAGTAGGAGATGGATAGACTAGGATATGAGTCAGTCATTATGGAGGATAAGATTGGAATTTAGGGTTCTATCTTGTGGTCTAGAGGCAGGAGTTCCATGGTTGTTTCTGTGATTTTCCTAGGGTGACGACTTTACGAAAACCATAGTAAGCTATTGGTGGTCCTTGTTTTTGAGTGGTAGGACTGAATCTTAAATTGGGAAATACAGGGATATTAAGATAAAAGGTATAGAGGAATATTTTATGGGTTATAGTTGGATGTGTATATAGGTTGTGTTATGATGATAGGGTCAAAAGACTGTTTTGTTCCCTTATCAAGGATGGACCCTTGGAATAGTACTACGAAAGCAGGAGGTGATGAGGCAGGGCCTTCTAATGTGGGTGGTGGAGATCCTGATGCAGTGTTATGCAGTGTCACCCGACCAGTGATGGTAGAGATGATCAGGAATTCAGGGGAGCGGAGCTGCATAATTGAGTAGTTCGCGCGTATGAACCCCCCATCTTTTTCTGGAGGGACTGACCTATTGACTCTATGAGTCCAATCCTGTTCTGATAATGACAAATCACTTGGTATTTGATTTGTGCATTGAGATTGTGAACATGAACAATATTTAGCATGCACGAAAGGTTAGGAGTCATGGAAGCCACGAGGTTTATATATATATATATATATAAGTTGGCACAATCTATGAAACTAAAAGAGTAGAAGAATGAAGGTGCAAGTATCAAGTTTAAGATCGTCATGGAAATGGGTATTCAGAATTGAATGTATTTACATATTTCATATGATTTAATTCAAAGTTCAAAATATATCCTAAACTGATTTTAGGACTCATGCATCTCATGAAAATATTTTAGGGGTTATTCATTGACTTAGAGATTTTATTTAAAATCTCGAAAAATGTTTTATGAAGAAGCAAAGCAAGAAAGCAAAAATGGTTTTTGAAAAAAAAAAAAGCTGAAGTTGGATTGTCCGAACGACTGAGAATTGCCCTCAGAAGTCTGAAGATGCAACTTCAGATGACTGAAGTTTTACTTTAGACATCTGAAAAATTTCCTTAGAAGATTGAGGAATTAGTTCAGTCATCTGAAGAATTAATTTTGAAACACGGAATAGGAAGAACACCTTCAGACGTTTGAACCTTCAATTCAGTCATCTGAGTTGGGACTTCAAAAGACTGAACCCATAGTTCAGTCGTTTGACCTTGTGTTCATAATATAATTTTCAGTACTTTAAGGAACATCAGTCGTCTGAACTCGAATCCTCAGTTGTCTAAACCTTCGGGAAGTTTAAAAATCTGATCTTTAGCGAAAAAACACGCAAGTTATACGCTTGATCAAATTGATCCAACGGTCAGGACTTATCCTAAAGCCAAGATTACCTATATAATCAACCTCTAAACCCTAATGCCTCAACTTTTGGAATAGAATTGGGAGCGTTGAACACATACACATCTTTGAACATTGTTGAACTTATTTCTAAGCTCTTGTCTGTGATTTCAAAGCGTATACATCATATTAAAGCTCGGGCTACGTTGATTTTCAAAAGGGGTTCTAGCAACTATTGTGCAAACAACTTTGGTATTGAGGTTTGGTGATCAAACTAAGTGTTTACTTGTTCTCAAAGAGTTTTTCATCTCACAAACTTATCATTGAATATTCCTCTTGAGAAGTTGATCTTGAGAAAAACTTTTGTTTAAAACTAAAATCTTGAAGAAAGTTTTAAATATATTTTCATTCAAAGGGTTGCTATTTGATTAGTGTAAGAAGTATTTGATTGAAAATCCTAAGAACCTATAAATACATATTATTGAGGGATATTATTTTTCAAACATAGTGTTTAAATTTTTGCTATATTTAAAGCTGTTTATTTATTCAAAGATTTAACGTTACAAATTATTGATAGTAAGAATATAGATCTACGCATTATCAAAGATTATTTTTGAAAGGATCTTGTTTTCTAATCTTGCTTAAAGTATTTTGAAATTGAACCTTATTTTTCGCCAAAGCATTTATTTATAAAATCATATTTGGGAGATATTAATTTAAATGATTGATTTGTAAAACATATCATTCATATAACGATATCATCGTTACATACATATTAAGTTTCAAGTTTTATCATATGAATATGTGTTAGATTTTCCATTGTACTCACTAGTTTTGTTAAAAGCAATATTGAGTTTTTGTAGATTTGAAATTTTATATTGTAATCACGGTTCAGGTTGTGAACCGGGTGAGGAGAAAGTTGTGCCTCTTGTAAGCAGCGGATTGTAAGGGAATCTTCGTCCTGGTTAAAGAAGCAAGGATTTAGTGAAATCCTTGAATGGGTTGCTCATGGCGAAGACGTAGATCGAGTTGGCTGAACCTCGTAAAATCGTATTTGCCTTCTCTCTTTCTTTATCTTTTTAATTTCCGCTCGCATTTCATTATCAGCTTTTGCATGTTTGTATATTAATTTATATTATACGCACTTGATAATTAATTGGGTAAAATAGAATTTATTGAGATAATAATTTGAATTAATTTCAAGCCCCTACAATTAATTTATTAAACATTGAAATAGGGATTAACTGATTAAGTGGTAAAATAAACTTAAAAATTTTTAAAATACCCAATTCACCCTCCCTCTTGAGATTACACTTGAATTAACATGACCCATTCAGGCTGAGGGCTAATCTAACATTTTTTTATAATGAAACTTGAAGACATAGCTTTAAATATATATATATATATATATATATATATATGTATGTATGTATGTATGTATGTATATGCCCATCAATATTAATCTCTCATAATATTCACATAGTATTTTTCTACATATGCAACAAAAATGAGAAAATAGCATCATCAATGGGGAAACAAATGAGTCTAATCAAATTTTATCATATTTTAGTATGTAACCAAGTCAAACAACGTAAATCTTAAATGTTTGCTTATATATCTACTTCATGGATTTAAAGTTTGTTTAAGATGAAAATGTTAATAGGTATTTTTTTCATAATAACTCGGGGACTCTAACCACCATTGCATCACATTGGATACTATAGTACGGCACCAAACCTGAGGACGAATGAAAGCTGCCCGTCCATTAAAGCACCTTCTGATAATTCACCAGCATGATGTCTTAAGAAGGAATTGAACTCTTGACTTTGATGTCTCAAAAATCATAAATTTGTCCTTACCACTTGAACTGCCCCGATAGGACCCTTTCATCTAAAATTGAATCTCTCTTGAACTTGTTGGGTTGTTTATTTGTGACAATTACGTGTACTTAACCACCATGGATCATTCCATTTGCATTGCAAAACTGCTGCCCTATATTTTGCAACTTAACATTATTGCCCAACAAACAGACAAAGAGGGGTTGCACTGCATTGCATTGTACTTAATGAGCTGTTCTGTGACAATACTACCTAATTAATAGCCGCATAGGTTAGTGGATCAACCCATTCTATCCTCTAAAAATAAAAAAATGATAACTCAAGATATATATGTATAGATATATGTCACTATAATTAATTGATACAATTAATTAATGCACTACCTTCCGCTAATAATTTTAGGATAGAAAATATTGTTTTGCTCTCCCAAAACGTTTTCCATCCTGAAATATTTTTCAATAAAGTAATTAATCTTCTTTCTAATTTTTATTCATTTGGATAGATAATTTTTTCTTGCGGATATTTTTTTTAAAAAAAATATTTAAACTATAAAACCATTTTCACAGAACAAGGCTTGAATATCCTACCATTGTATGATTGTATTGGGTACTACACAACTTATGCATTTTTAAATCTACATCAATTTAATAAAATTAAAAGATGGAGGTTCAAGTTTTTATAATTATACAAGGAATTGGTCCTTTATCCTTATCTAAATTATCGTTTTTCTGATTGAAAAGGAATCAACGAAGAGAGCAGGAAAATCTAATTAGGGCAGAGGGCTCCATGAATGTTTTTTGGGGACACAGAAAGTTCATGTGAGTTATGAGTAAAACTAGGCGGCCACATTAATACAGAATTGAAGGAGGCAATTATGTTTTGCAAATTGTCAACTACGTCGATTAGATTTTTTAGCTCAAAAGCAGATAGCAGAGAGAGAGAGAGAGAGAGAGAGAGAGAGAGAGAGAGAGAGAGATGGGTCAACGGAGTCTCATATATTCAGCAGCAGCTCCATTAAAGCTGGGCCTAGCTTAGCTATAAGCTTCTGTTTATGTCATTTTCTGGATAATGAAGGGTTTCCAATAATGCACTGCTTATTATTGCATTGTTGACTTAAAATGATATTTAGGCTTAATTTGGCTCCAGATTTTTTTTTAAAATCCTTTTAAAAAAGAGATATGGAAAGGAGCTTTTTGATGTTCTTTTAAAAAAAAAATTGATCCCAAAAAAGAAATTGTAAGGAAGAAAAAGTTAACATTTTAGTGTTTGATAAAAAATTGTAAGTTGTCTCAAAATATTTAAATTGAATAAAATAGATATATATTTTTTAAAAAATATAGTTAATGCATTAATAGTTTTTTTTTAATATTTAAAAAAAATTAAGGATACAATGAAATTAAATAATTAATTAGAGAAAAAGATAACTTTTAACTTTTAAAAGTTTAAGTATGTTACTTTTAAAGAGTTAAAAAAAAAAAAGTTAAAAGTTGACTTTTAAAAGGTGGAAAAGTAATTTATGTGCGACTTTACTGTAATCCCAAGAGAAATGATGAATTGGATATTTTAAAATTTCTGTTTTACGTAATTCAAAAACTCAACACAATATAACTGAGTAGATATTAAAATCAAATATAGCAGGCTCAATATTTTCCAATCATTCATATTATTTAAAAAACATGCACACATTCATAATAAATTTAACTATAAGCTTATGTGTATGTCATTTTCTAGATAATGAAGGGTTTCCAATAATGCAGCTGCTTATTATTGCATTGTTGACTTAAAATGATATTTAGGCTTAGTTTGTCTCCAAATTTTTTTTAAAAATCCTTTTAAAAAAGAGATATGGAAAGGAGCTTGTTGATGTTCTTTTTTAAAAAAAAAATGATCCCAAAAAAGAAATTGTAAGAAAGAAAAAGTTGACTTTTTAGTGTTTGATAAAAAATTGTAAGTTGTCTCAAAATATTTAAATTGAATAAAATAGATATATATATTTTTTAAAAATATAGTTAATGCATTAATAGTTTTTTTTAATATTTAAAAAAATTAAGGATACCAATGAAATTAAATAATTAATTAGAGAAAAAGATGACTTTTAACTTTTAAAAGTTTAAGTATGTAACTTTTAAAGAGTTAAAAAAAGAAAGTTAAAAGTTGACTTTTAAAAGATGGAAAAGTTATTTACGTGTGGCTTTGTTAACTCTGGTGTAATCCCAAGAGGAAGGGTGAATTGGATATTTAAAAATTTTTTTCGGTTCAAATTACAATTCAATAAAATACAATTTAGAATCTTTTTACGCAATTCAAAAACTCAATACAATATAACTGAGCAGATATTAAAATGAAATATAGTTGACTCAATATTTCCCAATCATTCATAATATTTAAAAAACATGCACACATTCATAATAAATTTAACTATAAGCATACATGTGCAAGAATTTAAGTGAGGAAATTAAATAGTGCAGGGAAAGAAAAAATGACACATAATATGATATCGGGGTTTGGCTAATACTGTTTACGTCCCCGCCTCAAGCTAATAAGTAAGAAGATTCACAACTAATGCCTACTTACAGGTGAAGCGGCACTGATTATAATCACCTCTTCTTACTGGGCAAGAGAATACCCATGTCTCATTCACAGGGCTGACCCCAACTTTTACAACAACACCCTCGAAAGGTGCAACTGGTTTTCCTAACCAGGTATAAACCATCCAGTGTTTTATTAGCCGGGTCTAAGCAATTTGAGACTTTTTACAGGGAAAGTCTCCCTCTTCCTACCACACGTCAAGAATACAATAAATATAAAATTTTGTATAAAAAAATACTTCTCAACGAGCAAATGTGTATACAATAAAGTTCAAATACACTCACATATGATATGAAATAAAAGTTCAATGTGAGTATGTGTGGTATTTCTCAAAATGATTTTATAACCTTTGAAAATGATGTATATGATAATGCACTTTGAAGCTTTGAACCCAAATAAATTTCTTCAAAAATATTTTCAATAAAAATTATAGTAGAACCTTTGGATTTACTTTCAAAACATGATTTGAAAAATGAATAAGATATAAGAGTAAAAGATATATGATTTGTTAAAATAAATGTCCAAATGAATGCCAAAAAAACAATGCTCCCCTGTAATTTATCAAAAGAATAGTAAAAGAGAGTGAAAAATTAAGTATAAAATTTGAGAGAATTTTTGGGCTAATCACATTGTTAATTATAAGTTATGAGGGGGTATATATAGACTTTGACCAAAATATGAGCGTTGGGGACACGTTGGTCATTTTTAAAATTATTTAATTAATTTTTAAGTGTGTTTAAGCATTAAAAAATGGCTTGACCCGAGAGGTTCGGTCGACCGTCTTAAAGGGTCAATCAGCTGAACAGATTTAGTAAATTTGAAAATTTTTGTGGGTTTGGTTGACCGAATACAAGGCCGGTTGGCTGAGCCAGTGTGAATTATGAACCTTCGTAGGTTCGGTCGACCGTGAGTAAAGGCCGGTTAGCCGAGCTAATAGGTTTGGTCGGCTGACCCATTTTAAAACGTGAAGGTTGGTGTAACGACCCAAATTTAAAATGAAATTTAAATAATAAGGAAAGGGAAATGGAAACCGGAAATAGAAGGAGGCCGTCGACGACATTGCATTTCGGAAGAGAAAAAAAAAAACAAAAAGGGGAAGTTTCCGGGCTTCATCGACGAATCCCCTGTATTCATCGATGAAGGCTTTAGAGAATTCGTTGACGAACACAGGGCTTCGTCGACGAATCCCCTGTATTCGTCGACGAAGGCTTAAGAGAATTCGTCAACGAACATAGGGCTTCGTCGACGAGAAAATATCGAGAGGTTCTAAGGCAGCCTGAATTTCGTCGACGAACACAGGGCCTCGTCGACGAAATTTGTGAAGGACTTGTCGACGAAGGTCAGGCTCGTCGAAGAAATCCTATTTTATAAGAATGAAAAATCCGGGAGAAATATCATTTGTTTACGAAACCTCTCTCTCTCTCTCTCTCTACGGTTCTCTCTCCCTTCTCTCTACGTTTCCAGCCCCACCAGCCGTCAGATCGATGATCCGAAGTCACCACGACGCTCCTGGCGGAGTTCTCTCCAAATCTGCTGGAGCGGATCGTGGGAGAAAGCTAGTTGGAAATCATGCCAAAGTTGAGGTAAGACTTTTTAAGCCATATTTGGTATTGCGCTAGTTAGAATAAATATTGTGCGCATGAAAATACTAAAGTTTAATACTGGGGGTTTTCAGTTTTGGATTATTGGTTAGGAAACCCCTTAGGTGTTAAACTTGTATGCCTTTGGGTGAAGACTTTCTACTCAATATGTGGGTTTTTGACAGTTGAGGAAAATATTGTATGCTTAGAAATACTGAACTTTAATTCTGGGATTTTTCATTTTCAAGGTGTTGAGTTAAGAACCCTGTGGGTGCGGGGCAATTTTATTAGGGGCTTTCCAGAGATCAGATAAGGGGATAAACTAAGCTAGTATAGTTTTGGAAAATGTTTATATATATATATATATATATATATATAGTTATCATTTGATTTATGGAAAATGTATATAATTATATATATATATATATGTCTTATATTTGCAAAATATTGTGAAAACGATCGTATGTTGAATATGTGGAAAATCTACTGTGTGGCATGAGTAAAAATGTTGTGAAATGCTGTTTTCTGGGAATGTGGATGAGATGGATTTTTTTGATGGAAAACCGACGTACGGGCCGAGATGTTTTCATATATATATATATATATATATATATATAGATGTGATTTGCCGGCATATGGGTCGTACTATGTGATTTGCCAGCGTACGGGCCGTACTATGTGATCGTGATTGTCGGCGTACGGGCCGTGCTATGAGATGTGATTTGTCGGCGTACAGGCCGTGCTATGTGATTACTATTTGCCAGTGTACGGGTTGTGCTATGTGTAGCTGGCGTACGGGCCGAGCTATGTTAAAATGTGTAATACCGGTGTATGGGCCGATGGTTTTCATGATACACGTATATATGTAAAATGATATGATTGATGTGAAAATAAATGGTATGAGATATTTATGTATCACAGTTTTAGTATATGTATATGATATCAGAACCTGGTTGGCTTGGTTTAAGCTAGCACTTGTACGGTACCGTTGCTATATGTCCATGGTCCTCGTGATCATGTTATCAATGTTAACGCCGCTGTACGGAGTGGTGTGAGATTGGATGGTCGATGTGGTTATGTTTGAGGAGTATGCTGTTATCGCCCCTGGTGTACGGACCAGTCTGGGTAGACTCATCGGACCTACATACTAGACTATCGACTTGGCAGTGGTCGGCCAACCATTGTCAGGTCCCGCCTTCGGGCCACACAACCCAGTCATATGGAGGTAATACATGACAACAGCCAGCTAACCTACCAGGATGATTTTTATGTTATTATTATTATTATGGTATGAGATGAGGAATGTTTATGAAAATACAGTATGTTCTGCCATGTTTTGATATACGTATGTTTTCCCATATTTGATAAACAGTATTGAATATGTTATGTATGGTATATGTAGAACACTGAATACTCATGTTACCACACACTAGTATTAGTTTATTTCCCTTACTGAGAGGTGTCTCGCCCCTAAATTTTATTAACTTTTCAGGAGCCCTGATAGGAGAGCGGGAAAAGCCCCGTAGAATTAGTGTTGTTAATCTGCCCTCTGCGAAGGGTAAGTTTTGATAGGGACAATCAAATTTTTGTGGGAATTGTCCCTAGTTATATTTTTGGGATGTATATACTGAGAGATAGTGTTTGTGGTACTCTGGTATATGTTATGCACATTAGGAAGAGATGTATATGATTTTATACTTTCTGCTGCATAGGCTTCTGTTGTATGTTTTGTTATATCCCTAGTACCCACGAGTCCAGGTGGATGATGACCTGCTGAGCTGGATTGTGGGATATGTAGTATTGATTTTATGATGTTGATAATATAATATATATATATATATATATATATATGTGAAAAATGAGCAGGTCGTGACAGTTGGTCGCCCGAGGAAAGGTAGAAAAGTCAAATATATAGTTTGGTCGACCGTGGAAGGTGAGTTCAAATTGGGTCGATCGACCCGAGACTTTAACTTTGTTCAACTCCTCCGTTCGGTCGACTGAAGAGATTTGAGCTAGAATGGTTCAGTCTATTGAGACATTTAATTAAGCCTAAATTCCCAATATCGGTTGACCATCTTTGTAAAGTTCATTTTGGCCCTAACTTTTGACCCTAACCAATTAGTTATTAAGAAAAGATTTTTCTATGAAAAATGTTGGTCCAAGGGTCTATCTACTATCACCACTAAGTTTCCATCCACATCATGCATGCAATGTATTGTTACATACCAGAATATAAAATAAAATGCATTTACAGTAAAATTAAATGTCTTCAAACTTCTTACTCTTTTGTCTTCATGGAACGCGCCAAATGCATTGATCTTGAAGTTTCTTCTGACTTTCATTTTGATGTGTATGTTCTGAATTATTACCTGTTCAAGCACTAAAAACACACATAAGACACTAGTACTTTGTCAGCATCAAAATAAAGATCAGAAAAGTCAACAAGCTCAATATTTACTTTTAAAAGGAAAAAAATGTGGCAAAAATGGGTGACAAATCACTCAAAAAGTAAGCTTCGACTACCTAATCATATTATATTTAATTTATACAATCAATTAAATCTTATAATTTTGTGTTTTTTTTATAAAAAAAATATTAAATAGATAATCATCAACTAAGTAATAAAAAGCACTCAAATTTAAAATTTTATTCATGTTTTATATTGAGCTCTTATGAAAGAGAAATAGTTGTAAGCAATGATTTTTCGCATATAGGATTAAAATCCACAAACTGCAAGATAAGCATAAATTTGAGCCTATAAGGAGAAATTGAAATTACTAGATTAGATCACATAACCAAATAAGAAAATATTAGATATACCAGGTATATATATATATATACCGAAATAAATATGATTTTAACATATGTGTATATTTTAATTAAGTAGTTATAACTATTTTTTAATACGCATAATGAGATCATATTAGTTCCAATGCATAGACCCGTGGCACGTAATTATTTCTCATAAATTCTCCTTGTAGATATGATTTGGGGAATTATCTAGGAATCTGCCCCTCAGCTCCATGTGTTTGTGTGTTTGCTTCCTAATTACTAAACATATTGAAAATGAGTCCCCTTCTTTGTATGCCTAATATTAATGAATGTATGACTAATTTGATATGTGTTTATCATTTAAAGTGCAGATACACATATATGTGGAGGAATAGATCCTAGGTATTTCCTACGATTTGGCGTGACTCTCAACAATGTGAGTCCTATATTAATATAATATCATATGATTGATATATTGAAAAATCCTAAGTAAAAAAGTTATTCTTTACAATTACTTTTCGTTATTAGACTTTTAAGAGTTTGTATCCCTAACATGGAGTGCACCTTAAATACTCCCAACTACAACTTGTTAGGAGTTCAATTACTTTATTTTTTTTAATAGTGCTAAAAGACATTGACCTCTCTTGAGGTTTTAAAAATCACATGAACCACCCCTGAGATTTTAAAATTTTCATGAATCTCTTCTAAAATTTCAATACTTTTATAGACTTTCCTTAATATTTGATTTTGACAATAGTACTTTCACCTTTCAAAACTCTTGTTCTTGTGAAATATACAAAGGGAGGATACTGTATTTTTTTTTTTTTCTTGTGGAATTCTTAAAACCTCAATTATCTCTAAAAATTTTTAAATTGTATAAAAGAGCATTATCTTTTTTTAAAAAATAGTTTAATTAGTATGCTTTACCCTTTATATGTAGATATGGGTTTCAATAAGAACTCATGAATTCTTGGGATTTTGATTATTTTGGCTCCCATGTGTATATTGAATTTATTTAATTGTTTGAACAATGACCTATGCACCAAATGCATAGTGGGGTTATGACAATTGCACTGTCAGTCAAATAAACAAAGTCAAACTTTGAAATTCCAATGGGTTGGCCAAATGCACCATGGAGTCGGCAATAATGACTCTTGCACATTCATGTGCGCTGAACAGTGCTCTGAACAGTGAATTTGAAATTGCAATTGAAAATTTGAGTTGAAATTGCAACGCACACAAGAATTGCACAATTGTAGCAACGGCAATCGGCAAAACCCCAAACGGAAAAACTGAGCTCCTTAGTGACATTTTGTCGAGCACCTGGAGCCCAATTAGCTAAACAACCCACACCATAATCAAAACAAATAGCAACAAAATCGCTGTCATCAGTGGTAGACATCTCGGGGATCTTAATCTCAAACTTCAATCTACCACTGCACTCACAACCCTATGTCCAAAAAATCCAACATGGGACTCACGAATCACCTGGAATACAATCGAATAATATGAGTTTATAGACCCCCATATGACACAAACGACACGAAAATAGTCTGCGAAATCTATAACACTGCATCCTCACCTACAGTTCCCTTTGCCGCAAATGATCGAACACTTGGTGCATACACGTCCAAACCCTTTGAAACAAATCCATCCCAAACCGATTTCGAAACCTAACCGATTTCGAATCCTAACCCTTTGAAACAAATCCATTAGAACTCACATCTTTTACCCCAATGAAATCAAAATTGCAAGAACCTATCAAATTGAACAACCATCTCGGCATCATAAATTACCAAAATGTTATTGAAGATATAGCCCAAAAAATGAGCACAACTCATTAGGTAAAGAAGAATCGGCCCAATTGACGAGCAACGCTCGTGAGGCCAGAAGACTACCTAAAAAATGAGCACAACTCATTAAGCAAGGAAGAATCGGCCTAACTGACGAGCTACGCTTGTGAGACCAGAAGACTGCTGTAACGACCTGATTTTACATGACATTTTTTTTTTCCACACATAAATTAACTATAAAATTTCACTACTCTAATACTTTCTAATAAAAAAAAAAAACCATTATCATGGACCAATTAGGAATCGTGGAATCTGAGATACAATAAACTACCTATGCAGCGGAAAGCAGAAATCATATAACCACATTAATATATATACAATACCAAAGATTCAAAATTTTCCCCAAAATATACATACATAACCATTCTCAAAACACCCTCATCTAAATCGAGGGACTACTCAAAAATGACTTCCCAAAAATACTCTATCACGCCCCGAACCTGGAAATGGGACCCAGGGGTGAAAATGTAAACCAACCAATCCCTGTACCATACAAAACATCCAAGATACAGGATGAAGAATGAGGGTCCGACCCCGTGGGGTTCCCAAGCACCCTATACACATTCAAACATAACAGAACATACGCAGCGGAATAAGGTCTTACTATATACATATGCAATACCATACCAGAGTCTATACAAGAGCAGAACAGGCTCTATCATACAACGTACAACTGGGTGCCCAACACATCCCAAAATGGCAACCCATCAAAACACAGTCCTAGCACTTACCCAAATGCTAACCACAGTACCTCAGCCACTATGCTCCCTACACCAGGACGCTAGTTCCGGTTACTCGAAGGTCCTGTAAAAATGTACGTACAGTAGGGGTGAGACACCTCTCAGTAAGGAAGAACACATGTTAAATCGGTGTGTGGCATTTGAGTGTTATCATGATGCAACATACACACGGTTAAATGCAGTTCCAGTACTAATTTTACGCAGTGCATACATGTAACGACCCGAAAAAATAATGATATTTAAATATTAAGAGAGAGGAAAATGGAAACAGAAACGAAAGGAGGCAGCAGGCTTCGTCGACGAACATGAATTGCATTTTGGGAAAAATAACCCAAAATATTTCCACAGGTCCTCGTCGATGAACACAGAGAGTTTGTCGACGAGTGCATAATGGAACTCGTCGACGAAGTTACGCCTCGTCGACGAGAAAATACCGAGAAGGTTTTTTGGGATAATCTGAAATTCATAGACGAGGGAAGAAGTTCGTTGACGAAATTATTGAAGGACTCGTCAACGAGGTGACGTGTCTCGTCGACGAATCTAGTCCTATAAATAGCTAAAACTCGGATTTTTATCAGACTTTTAGCGCAGAACTCTCTCTCTCTCTCTCTCTCTCTATATATATATATATATATATCTCTATCTCTCTCTCTCTCTCTCTCCTATGACTCCCTCCCCTTCTCTCTTCGATTCTGTATCCGTTTCTTGATGGATCGAAGATCTGAGGCTACCACGACACTCCTGGCAAAGTTCTTTGCAAGTTTGCCGAGCTGATCGTTGAGAAAGTTGGTTTGAATTTCGTCCCAATCTCAGGGTAAGACATTTTATTCTGTATTTGTCTTTCCCTCAGTTACGAGACATGTTGTAGGTAAAAAAATACTGATATTTTGTTATGGGGGATTTTTTTTTCAGGATGTTGAGTTAGGAACCCTACGGGTATAGAGCCAAAATTTTATATGGGATTTTCAAAGTTAAGGTAAGAGAAATATGCTATGCTAGGATTTTAAGAATATTAACAGAGTTTTCATAGATACATATATACCAGTTATTATGCAGTTTTTACAGAACGAATGTTTAAATGTTATGTGGCCTGAGTAGATATTTACCTGATGTAAAATCTATACAGTACTTCAGCATATCATGTTATATAGCATGTATATATAGATTTTATTTAGTTCAGTATATCATAATTTTTACGGAATGTTATGTTTTTCGAAATACCATAACACACAGTTTATAAAGACATATTATATAGTTATAGCATCGAGATGCTACAGTTATTCAGATTTTTCAGTATTTATAGTACAGAATTATAGCTATATGGTTATTTTGGAAACATAATGAAAACAGCAAAGGTATGTGTATATATATATATATATATATATATATATATATATATATATATATAGATGTACTTATATAGTATCAGATCCCTATGGAGATATTACAGACAAATACAGTTTACAGGGCATGGTACCATTGCTATATACAGACAGAGTGCAATCACATATCTCAGATAGTGTGTGCGTACCGTCTAACCGTGCTCGAAGAGGATGCAGCTCCCCAGTACACTAAATAGAGGGGGCTGGTTAGACGAGGTAGCAGCCAGTCCCGCGCTTAGGAGTGGTTGCAGTTTGGCTGGGCTGAGGTAGTGCAGAGTATGATGACTTACCTGAAGGGCCAACCAGATTAAGTCTCGCCTATGGGCCGCACAACCCTGTCATGAGGGGTCAAATCATGACATACAGAGTCCCGGGGAAAGAACACAGTTATATATATATATATATATATATATATATATATATATATATATATACGTATATAGATTTTTAGTTTTCATTGTATATAGTATGTTATAGCAGTATGAATAATAGAAAGCACATATGATACAAATGTTTTAAGTTTTTGTACATGTGTTTTATAGAGTTTCCAAATCATGCAGTTTTAAATATTATTATTTTATGACTCGGTCGCCACACACTAGTGATAGCATATTTCTACTTACTGAGCGTCGACTCACCCTATTACTTTTGCAACGACCTGACCCTTTATATGGACCCAGGTGTCACTCACTTATACCAAATACCTATACCTCCTTAAGATATGTAAACAACCCGCCCAAAATAAGGACATACGGGTATAAATCATATATAATCATGATGTAAATGTTGCAGAAAAACATAAACATCCATTGGGATTTCTACTAGACTTATACCAGAGTTTACTAATACATCCATAATTTACATAAATTAGGACTTAGAATAATTCTCATTATTACAACCCTCCAAAAAGGAACTTCATCTAAGTTTAATACAAGATTCATATGCTTACGTGAGCTAACCCAAAAATAATCTTCCCGGTCCCTTTAGCTACTAGGACCGACGCACTGATGGACCTGAAAACAAAGGTTGTAAGATAGGGTGAGACACCTCTCAGTAAGGAAGAAAGAGTTAGAACAGTGTGTGACTGCATACATGCATATTTTAATAAAAACTCATGCATTCAAAACATTTGTTTATAATACTGTATCATATAACATTTATTTGCACATAAAGTATTTAAATCATGCATATGACTATTAGAACAACTCCAGCTTGATATGACAATTTGATTATTTTCCCTCATGGCACGGGTTGTGCACTGATTGCCTCTGACAGTGTCTTGTTCATGCAGACAAAGCCAAGCATCTTTATGATCCGACCGCCCCCAGGTTTATTTTTACCAATAGCTTACTAACTCCTCGTAGTTCGACCATCTGATATACCCATACTGATTTTACACATGTATGGGTTGCACTGCCAGCATCAGTACCTAGCCCTAGGAGTTTATTTCAACCCCCGAACTGGAATACTTTTCAACCCCTTTTACTGAAGTTTCTTTCAACATCTTTTGGTCACAAACTGTGGTTCCAGTATCATATATACAATTTATAACAAAATAGTAACCTGTGTAATTCTAGTATTTTTCACAAATTCAGATAATCACGCCAGGTTCAAACCGGCGCCTTTCCACTCGGCTTACCCCTCTTTGGTTATTGATTCAGCTTGGTGTATCACTGGCCTCCGTTTGTCACATTCCCAGTATAACAAATTGGAACTTCGTTCCCATATTCTATATCAATAGTATAGAAAATCCATTCATTTCCATTTCAACATATATCACACAAGTTTAATACAAGAATTCTCTAAATGATAGAAGTCAAGTAAACATCATTTAAATGAATAAATAAAGGAATCGAGCCTCTCCTACTATAGTATAAATATAAATAAATGATTTTTGTAAAGTTTGGAGCTCATACGCTGAAATTGTCGTTTTTACCAAAAATTGTAAAATCATAAACCCGGCGTTTCTACTTAGTAGAATTTAGCAAATAAGTAGTTAAATCATACATAATAACATAAACTAGTTTTTTAGCGGTTTAGTTTTCTAAAAATGCTGTTGTAATCAAATTCCCTTTACTTTATACTTGAAATGAAACTTCGTACGAACACGATCCAAATCGACAACCCGGGATCCCGAAAACCTAAAACCACAGAACATAATCTTACTATCTTTTCTATTACTATCCAAATACCCAATCAAAACTAAGATCAGATCCCTACCTCGAATTTTGGGAAAACCCAAAAATCTCTGAAACAACGATCCAATCCACTAAAAGTGTAGAGTTTTCTCTTCTGATCCACGCAGTACCCTCTGTTTTTTGAAACGGACAACGAACGGCAAAGAATAGTAGAGAGAGAAAAAGAGAAATTCGCAGCTTAGAGAGAGAGAGAGAGCTTTTGGGTGAATCTTAGCTCCTAAGCAACTCAAATGGGATATTTTAAGGCCTTTGACCCGGTCCAATTTGTCAACGAGGCGGCATCTTCGTCGATGAATCCATCACATAAATCGTCGACGAGGCCCTGAATTTCGTCGACGAAGATTTCTCTAGAACCCTCAAAACCCTTGGCATTCTCTCATCGACGAGGCTCTGAATTTCGTCGATGAGGCTCTGAAGGACTTCGTCGACGAACATGATCCTTCGTTGACGAATCTAGTTTATAAAGGTTTGGGTCTCTACAATCTCCCCTCCTTATAAGAATTTAGTCCTCGAAATTTACTACTAATTTCTAACTTAATCTTTTCTTATAATTTTGCTTACAAAAGAGTCGACCATCACCTACAAAGTGACTTTGGCCTAAATTCATTTCATACCCTCACATATGGCAGAGGAATACAGTGATTATACAAAAGATACATTGGAAGATTACATACATAGAAAAAACTCTCCCAGAGACTTTACCATTTAATCTATACTATCTACTACATATTCATGTACTATCAAATAATTGTGGGTGCTTCTAGCGTATCTCAGATTCTAATTCCCATGAAGTTTCTTCTACTGTATGGTTACGCCATAATACCTTCATGAGAGGTATTTCCTTAGTCCGTAACTGCTGTACTTTCCGATCTAATATCTGCACTGGTACTTCCTCATACGATAAGGTATCACTGATCTCGAAAGGTTCGTAACTCAATACGTGCGATGGATCTGGTACGTACTTCCTCAGTACAGACACGTAAAATACATCATGAACTTTGGATAATGCTGGAGATAAAGCCACTCGATAAGCAATCGAACCTATCCTTTCAAGGATTTCAAAAGGCCTGACATACTGAGGACTTAGTTTCCTCTTCTTCTCGAATCTTATCACCCCTTTCATCGGAGCGATTCTCAAGAATACCATATCTCCTACTTCAAATTCCAACCCTCGCCGATGACTATCAGCATAACTCTTCTGTCGACTCTGAGCTGCTTTAATTCTTTCCTCAATCTATGCGACCTTTGCAGAGGTCTGTTGAACCATTTCTGGACCAAGTATCTGCAGCTCACGTACCTGATCCCAGCACAACGAAGATCGACACCATCGACTGAACAAAGCCTCATAAGGTGTCATCTCTATACTCACCTGGTAACTGTTGTTATATGCAAATACAACAAGCGGTAGATATCGTATCCAACTATTACCAAAATCTAGTATACAAGCCCGCAACATATCCTATAACGTCTGAATAGTCCTTTCCGACTGTCCATCCGTCTACGGGTGAAAAGACGTACTGAACGTCAATCGTAATCCCAAGGCATCCTGTAAACTCTTCAAGAAACAAGATGTAAAACGCCGATCCTGATCTAATACAATAGATATAGGAACGCCATGGAGTCGTACCACCTCATGTACATAAAGTTCTCCTAGCCTATTCAGAGAGTAGTTGACTTTGATTGGAATGAAGTGTGTAGTCTTCGTCAACCAATCTACTATAACCCATATGGCATTTTGCCCATGCACCACCGCAGGTAAACCTGACACAAAATCCATCGAAACATGTTCCCACTTCCACTCAGGGACGTTGAGTGGCTGAAATGGTCCTGCCAGCTTCTGATGTTCTGCTTTGATCTGCTGACATGTCAGGCACTGTTCTACAAATTGGGCGATCTCTCTTTTCATATTAGACCACCAGAAAGATTCCCTTAAATCTCGGTACATTTTCATACTACCAGGATGTACAGTATAAAGTGAACGATGTGCCTCCTTTAGAATGACTCTTTTTATCACAACATCATTCGGTACACAAACCCTACCGCGAAATCTCAATATCCCATTTCTAGAGACACTGAAATCCGGCTTTAGCCCCTTCTGGATTCCTTCCATAATATCAACCAACTCAAGATCCTCCTTCTGCGCCACACGGATCCTCTCCTGCAAAGTCGGCTGAACCACCAAGCTAGCAAGGACAACTTGATGGTTTCCTTCCACTACCTCCAAACTCAATCTCTCAAGGTCCATGCAAATCTAATGCTGAACTTGCACTGCTAAGACTGTCGTGTCAACTGACTTCCGACTCAAAGCATCAGCTACCACTTTAGCTATTCCTAGGTGATAGCTAATAACATAATGGTAGTCTTTAATCAATTCAAGCCACCTACATTGTCCCATATTGAGCTCCTTCTGGGTGAAAAAGTGTTTAAGACTTTTATGGTCAGTAAAAATCTCACACCTTTTACCGTATAAGTAGTGCCTCCAAATTTTCAGTGTAAACACTACTTCTGCTAATTCTAAATCATGCGTCGGGGTAGTTCTTCTTGTATTCTTTAAGTTGACGAGAAGCGTAAGCCACTACTTTGTCCTGCTGCATTAGAACACAGCCAAGACCCTTTTTCGAAGCATCACTGTATATAACAAAACCACCACCACTGGATGGAAGAGTCAGAACTGGAACAGTGACCAGTCGCCATTTTAGCTCCTGGAAACTCAGCTCGCACTCATCCGTCCAATCATATCTCTCGTTCTTTCGCGTGAGTTTCGTCAAAGGACCTGCTAAATTGGAGAACCCTTCAACAAACCGACGGTAGTAACCTGCAAGACCCAGAAAACTTCTGACCACTTGCACATTCTTCGGTCTCGCCCAGCCCACTACTGCTTCTATCTTACTCGAGTCTACCGATACACCTTCTTTAGACACTACGTGCCCCAGAAATGCAATTTGTTCCAGCCAGAACTCACACTTCTTCAGTTTAGCATATAACCTCTTATCTCTAAGCATTTGCAATACTAGTCTCAAATGAACTTCATGTTCTGCTGCATTCCTAGAATACACTAGGATATCATCAATAAATACCACGACGAACAGGTCTAAATATTCGTGAAAGACCCTGTTGGCCTTACAAGGCTTAAAACCTTGTTATCTTATTTTGATGCTAACAAACAAGTGAAATTTAATGTATTTGTGTGAGTAATGATGTTTCAGGGCTTATATATGAGAAAGCAAAGGTCAAAGTGCTCAAGAGGATCAAATGAGGTTTAAAAGAGTCCAAGCATGGATTTAAAGATGATATACTAAATCTTGAAGAATATGAAGACATGAATGAGTTGTTGAAAGCCAAGGAATACTAAAAGATCCAAAGAAAGGCAAAGTGATAAAGCTCAAAGTTTGAAAGCTTGAAGAAAAGATGGAAGCTTGAAGAAACAAAACATGAAGACTTAAGAATGAGAAAAGTTTTAGAAGTTTTCATGTAAGTACTTTAAATGTTTAAAATATCGTTTGCAATATTTTGAAGCTCTTAGGTTAACTTCTTGAACCTAAATATCTTTTAAAATATCTGTAAAATAATTTTATAAAGTCAAAAATTATTTTAAAAGGGTTAGAATCATTTTCGGAATAAAAAACACCAAAAAGGGTTTTTCTGTTTGCTGTCAGTTTTTATACAGCCGTATTCAAGTGTATTTGTCACTATTAAAACCTCATTATTATAAAAAGTTATCAACATCAAAGTTTTAGAATTTTCTCTTAGCTTTCATTTGACACTAAGAACACCTAATTTAGAGTTATACAGAAAAAGTTATGACTAAAACACTGAAGTGGGGTCACTACTGTCAATCAACTAAACACTGTTCACGGGAGGGACTTCAGATGACTGAACAGATGACTTCGGTTGACTGAAGAATAAGTTCAGCTGACTGAAGTATTTCCAAAATAGGCAAAAAGTTGCACCAGTGAGTTCAGTCGACTGAACTTGTGACTTCAGTCAACTGAACTTGTGACATCAGTCAACTGAACCCTACTTCAGATGACTGACCCTGTATCCAGCTCTATTTTAAAGGGGTTTAAGGAACTTCAGTTGACTAACTACAACACTTCAGTCAACTGAACTCTGTTCAACGGGAAAATTTTTTAAATTCTAATATTTTAAAATATAGCCGTTTGAGCTCCCAACTTTCTATAATTTTGGGAAACTCTCAAAGGAAACTTTTGCAACATGGAAACAAGTTTGAAAGCTTATAAATACATGGTTTTGCAAATCAAAACACATCCAAGGATTGAAAAATCTGCTTGTAAAGCTGAAAGCACTCTTGTTCTTCCAAAAGCTCTCTTGCTCACTCATTGCAAATATATTTTGTTGAGAAATTCTGAAGTGCTAATTATTCCTCCTTTGAAAAATTATTTTGGTGAATTCTACACTTGAGCTTCATTGTATTTCATATTGGTATTTTACATTCAAAGTATATAGTGTTGAAATTGTACTAACTTGCTCTTTGAGAGAGTATACTTGTATGCAAATCTTATCTTGTGTTTCTTATAGTTTTTTGACGTTCCAAGAGTCGTTTGGATCGTTCGCTAAGCAAGGGGACATTGCTTAGAGAGGCGGACTCTAGCCTATGTAAGGAGTGACCGAACGAGGGAATATCGTTTGGAGAAGGTGGGCTCTAGCCTTAACCAAGGAGTGTTGTAATCGGCGTTGTTTCACCTGCCAACGAAACTGAACTAGTGAATCCTTTGGTGGTTTGCCAAAGGCGAGGACGTAGGCTGGGTATAAGCCGAACCTCGTAAAAATCTCCGTCTCATTCTTTCCTTCCCTTACTCTTTATTTTCAGCATATTTAAATTGTGTGGATGGTTTAAAATTTGGGAATTATATAAACTACATATATTTGGAAAATCAAACAAACTTAAGGTTTAATTTTGATTTGGGTTGTGGAAACCGAAAGGGAGTACGTTGGTGACACCATATCTTGTGGAAACCTTACGGGAGTACGTTACTTGGTTAACAACCTAAAGATAAATTTACCAAGAGTTTATTTGAGTTCTAAATATTTGGAAAGAGTGATTTGATTCATCTATACAGGGCTTTACATCAGCAAACATAAATTTTCATTCATTACAGGGCTTGGTTCAAATTTGGTAAATATAAACAAACAACCATCTTGAGTTGTTATATTACCAAAGTGCTGAATACCTGATATCTTGGTTTGGTTGTTTGTTGTTTGACTTGTACTTGGAAAGTAAATTGATTAGTTGTTTAATTAAGTTGTTGTGTGATTGGTGAAATTAAACAAATAACTTAAAGAATTGGTTGAGTGTTTAAAGAAGTTAAGGATTCTTAAAAGAAGTTAAAAGAAAGTTTTAAAATCCAATTCACCCCCCCCCCTTTTGGGAAGCTATTCCTAATTTAAGACCCTATTCATCAGATCCATAAATGCTGCAGGAGCATTAGTTAAACCAAAAGGCATAACCATAAATTCAAAATGGTTATACCAGGCTCAAAATGCAGTTTGCGAGACGTCCTCCGCTTTCACCTTCAATTGGTGATACCCAGATCATAGGTCAATCTTGGAGAAAACCTGCGTGCCCTGAAGTTAATCAAACAAATCATCGATCCTAGGTAGTGGATACTTATTCTTTATCGTTACCTTATTCAGTTCTCGATAGTCAATACATATCCTCATCGACCCATCATTCTTTTTCACAAACAACACCGGTGCTCCCCAAGGAGAAACCCTAGCTCGAATGTACCCCTTGTCAAGCAACTCTTGAATCTGTTCCTTTAACTCTCTTAGCTCAACTGGAGCCATATGATACGGAGCTTTTGATATCGGTGCCTTATTTGGAGCTAATTCTATGGCAAATTCCACCTCACGGTCCGAAGGTAATCCTGGTAAGTCCTCTGGAAACACGTCAAGGAATTCGCGTACCACAGGAATGATTTCAAATTCCCATTCTCCTACTAGTGTGTCTTTCACAATTGCCAGATATCCTTGACACCTCCTATAAAGTAGCCTCCTAGCTTGCATAGCAGAAAGGGTACGTGATGTAGAATGCACACACGATCCAAGAAACTAAAATTCCTGCTTTCCTGGCGGTCTAAACAACACCTCCCTCTTGCGGCAATCAATACTAGCATAACTAGCAAACAACCAGTCCATCCCTAAGATGATATCAAAGCCATACATATCGTATACCACAAAATTTGTAACAACCTGCTTAATTAACATGATTTTTTTTCCACTGTAATAATTATCATACTCTGGTACCATAACATTATCCTAAGCAGCGAGAATCATAATACAAATAAACATTTCCATATATAATGATATACCATACTGTACAATACCAGAGTGCTGTCATGTTTCCCAAAAGAATATATACATGTGTTACTATGGATATCGACACTCTATGGGATCGAACAATCTCCTGTATATATATCTCTACTAACCTGCTCATAGGGTAGCTGACCTTAATAGGCAGAAAATGCGCTCTCTTCGTCAATCTATCAACTATCACCCATATGGCATTCTGACCATGCAACGCCGGCGGCAGCCCAGTAACAAAATCCACAGATATGTGGTCCCACTTTCACTCGGGAATGAAAAGTGGCTGCAACTGACCAGCCGGCCTCTGGTGCTCAGCTTTAACCTACTGGCATGTCAAACACTGCTGCACAAACTCTGCTATCTCCCTCTTCATGCCACTCCATAAAAAAGAACAGTGCCCCTATACATTTTCGTACTGCCAGGATGAACAGTGTATAGGGACCTGTGTGCCTCCTCTAAAATCGTCCTCCTAATGTTATCATCTGCAGGCACACACAATCTGGTGCGAAATCTCAGAGCCCCATCGTCAGAAATACTGAACTCCTCCCCCTGACCATCCTGAACTCTGGCTATAACCTCCACTAACTCTGGATCATCTCTCTGAGCAGCTTTAATCTTCTCATACAACGTGGGCTGTACAACCAAACTGGCCATAAGTGCCTGAGGATCATCCTCCACTAGCTCCAAACTGAGTTTCTGTAAGTCCATCTGAATCTGATGTTGAACTATTACTGCTAACTGTGCTGAGTCTCCTAATTTACGGCTCAGAGCATTAGCCACCAAATTTGCTTTACCTATGTGGTAACTAATGGTACAATCATAATCCTTGATAAGTTCCAACCACCTCCTCTACCGCATGTTCAGCTTTTTCTATTTAAAGATATATTTTAGGCTCTTATAATCAGAAAATATATCACACCTCTCACTATAAAGATAATGTCTCCAGATCTTCAGCGCATGTACCACCGCAGCTAATTCTAGATCGTGTGTAGGGTATTTCTTCTTATATTCTTTTAGCTGTCAGGACGCATATGCTACCACCCTACCATGCTGCATCAGCACACAACCGAGTCCTTTCAAGGATGCGTCACTGTAGATAACATAACCATCGCCTCCTGATGGAATCGTAAGAACTGGTGCAGTGACGAGCCACTGCTTTAATTCCTGGAAGCTCTGCTCGCACTCTTCATTACACACAAATCTGACATTTTTCCTAGTCAACCGTGTAGGAGGACCTGACAAGGCTGAAAAACCCTCCACAAAATGACGGTAACAACCTACCAGTCCTAAGAAACTCTTGACTTCCTGCACATTTCTCGGCCTAGCCTAATCTACCACTGCATTAATCTTGCTGGGATCCACTAAAATACCGTCCCCTGAGATCACATGGCCTAAAAATGCCACCTTCTCTAGCCAGAATTCATACTTGCTAAACTTTGCATAAAGTTTCTCCTCCCTGAGAGTCTGCAACACCTGCCTCAAATGCACCTTATGCTCTTCAAAACTCCTCGAGTACACCAGTATATCATCAATGAAAACTACTACAAACTGATCTAGATACTGGTGAAATACTTTGTTCATCAAGTCCATGAACACAGCCGGAGCATTCGTCAAACCAAAAGGCATAACGAGAAATTCATAGTGCCCGTACCTGGTCCTGAAGGCTATCTTCGCAACGTCCTTCCCTTTTACTCTCACCTGATGATACCCAGATCTGAGGTCGATCTTGGAATAGACCCGTGTACCCTGGAGCTGATCAAATAAATCGTTTATACGGGGTAAAGGATATTTATTCTTGACAGTAACTTTGTTTATCTTCCTGTAGTCAATACACATCCTCATGAACCCGTCTTTCTTCTTTAGGAATAACACCGGAGCTCCCCATGGCGATACACTGGGTCGTATAAACCCCTTGTTCAACAAATCCTGCAACTGCTCCTTCAATTCTCCCAATTGGCCTAGAGCCATACAATACGGGACCTTAGAAATCAGCGCCGTACCTGGAGGTAAATCTATAGGAAAATCTACCTCGAGCACAGGAGGTAACCCTGGTAGCTCCTCTGGAAAAACATCCAAAAATTCTCGTACCACTGGAGTGCTATCAATCTTCAATTCATTTTCAGATGCTTCTTTCACAAATGCTATAAATCCCTGACCTCCGTCCAAGAGTAATCTGCCTGCCTACACGGCGGATACTATCTATGTCAGAGCACGTACCCGTGAACCAACGAATCTGAATTCCTGCTCTCTAGGTGGTTTGAAAACTACTTCTTTCTAAAAACAATCAATGCTGGCATGATTGACAGCCAACTAATCCATACCCAGTATTATGTTGAACCCACATATATCAAACACAATCAGATCTGCTGGTAGCACTTTTCCCTGAATTTCTATCGGATAACCCCTAAGTACGCTCTGACATCTGATCACTGACCCTGATGGTGTAACTACCGACAGTGCTATATCTAATGACTGGGTCTCACTCTCACATAATTTAACATAAGATGTGGAAATAAAAGAATGAGTAGCAGCAAGTCAAAAAGAACAATGACTGAATATGATGAAATAGTAAATGTACCTGTCACCACATCCGTAGCAGTTTCTACATCTCTTGGCGTCAAAGCATATACTCATGCTGGGGCCACATTCCTCTGCTGGCCACCCCGAGGTGCCTAGTATCCTCCCGGAGCTGCCTGATGTCCTCTCTGATAAGGCCTGGGTGCTGGAACCCGATCCTGCTGACCTAGGCATTCACGTATCTTGTGGCCGGGTCTCCCACATCAATAACATACATTGCTCCCCATTCGGCACTCCCCCGGATGACGTCTCCCGCACGTCTGACATACCGGAACCATCGGCATATTCTGATTCCCCCAAGGTCCTGCCATCTGTCTTTGATCCCCCCTATCACGATCTCCTCTCCATGGACCCCTACTAGAGCCAGCCTGAAACCCCTGAGGCGCAGGCCTCTTCCCCTAACTCTGAGCTGTTACACCCTTCCATATACCACTCTCAATGATCGCAGCTCTGTCTACAACCTCTGTAAATGTCTAAACCCTGAAACCAATCACCTGCTCAAACAGATTTTGCCTCAGCCCCTTTTCAAACTTTCTCGCCTTCTTCTCTTCATCAGGCGCTAAATGTGGAGCAAAATGTGACAACTAGACAAATCAAGCCACGTACTGGGATACCGACATCTGCCCCTGTACCAAATGCAGGAACTCTGCTGCCTTCGCACTTCGAACGATAGAAGGGAAATACCGCTCAAAGAACAACTCCTTAAATCGATCCCACGTCACTGGTACTAGAACCGGCCTCTGCTTCTCTATTAGACGCTCTGCTCTCCACCAACGCTTCGCCTCTCCCATCAACTTAAATGTGGCGAATGCTACCTTCTGCTCGTTCTTACATGGAAGCACTGCCAATGTCTCCTCAATATCCTGGACCCAATTCTCAGCTACAATCAAGTCATCTCCTCCAGTAAAGGATGGGGGCATCATACGCGTAAACTGCTCAATCGAACAGCCACGCTCCCCGGAACTCCTAGCCATCTCAGCCATCACCTGCTGAGTGACACTGCGTAGTACCGCATCGATATCTACACCTCCCATACTAGATAGATCTACTCCATCCCTACCAGCGTTTGTACCGCTACTTCTTGGATCCATCCCGAAAATAAGAAACATACTTAAGTATCTTATCTCATATACGGACCTATACTGTATCAATTCTAAATTAATTACCTTCCCTGTCTCTGCCCAATATCCAGTCCTGTCATCTAGACACACGACCCGACAATAGTTTACTATGGTTTTCTTGAAATCGTCACCCCAGGAAAAGTACAGAAACTACTACGGTAATCCTGTACCCAGACACAGAACAACCTCAAATCCTTTTCCTATACTCTGGTATTGCTTCTGCTGCATTCTAAAGTCTACAGAACCTAACAAACCTAAGCTCTGATACCAAACTATAACTACCTGCTTAATTAACATGATTTTTTTCCACTGTAATAATTATCATACTCTGATACCATAACATTATCCTAAGCAGCGAGAAGCATAATACAAATAAACATTTCCATACATAATGATATACCATACTGTACAATACCAGAGAGTTATCATGTTTCCCAAAAGAATATATACATGTGTTACTAAATCCCTAAAATTGCCCTCAGCTAGCTAGGGCAAATACAAAAACCCTCCACTGTACTCACTTTGCTGTCAGAGCACTACAGACGCCCCTCTACCTGCGAGCCTGATTTGCTCGCCTACCTGGATCACCTGAAAAAGGTTTCAACACTGGGATGAGCCAACGCTTAGCAAGATGATATATGCTATTACTAGTGTGTAGCAAATGAGTCATCATATCATAAAAATCCGTTTCCATATAATCATGTATATCTAGATCTATAAATACAGTACAAATCATAATATTCATTACCATTTTCATGTCATTTAACACATCTGTATTTAAGTTACTATTCAAAATACTTCTAACATACATAAGTAATTCCCTTGTCTCTGTAAATCAGAATATACATAATAATAACTGTAAACTTTCTCCTGTGGATATCTGTATGTCATGATTTAACCCCTCATGACAGGGTTGTGCGACCCGTAGGCGGGATCTATACTGGCTGGTCGACCAGGTAAATCACTATACTCCCTCGGTCGATCTGCCCACCTCTACCCATATCTGATGGGGAGCCTGTCTACGTCAAGGGCACTATACGATCGACCTACAGCCTATTATCTGAATAGGCGGTTGCACTCTGTAAACTATATACTGCATATAGCTACGGTACCGTACTCTGTAAACTGTATGGTCCAACAAGGTCTAATACTATATACATATTCATATATATACTCTTTCACTGTTTTCATCATGTTTTCAAAATTACCATAATGCTATCTTTCTGTTCTGTACATACTATAACTATAGCATCTCGATGCTATCTCTGTATAACTGTCTATATATTCTGTAAATGCTCTGTCTGTATACTTTGAATGTTATGGTAATAGAAAACATGGCATGCTTTAAACTCTGTAAATCATAATAATGGAACTACATAATCATAATACTGTATCCGTAATTTGTATAATCATGGTGTTAAAATCCGTAAAATCATGATACTGTAATTCACATAATCATAGCACTAAAATATATAAAATCATGAAACTACAATTCATAAAACATACTCCCATAATACATACATATTCTCAAGCCACACCATACTTGAGTACATAAATTTCATAAATAAATACACTGCATAATATTTAGAAATTTCCTAGCATAGCATATATCCCTTACCTTATCTCTGAAAAACCCCTACTGTGCTCTAGCCCGATACCCGCAGGGCCTCCTACAAAACACCCTGAAACCAATATTTACCAGAACTAAACATCAGTATTTTTCTGCCTGTATCATTTCCTATAACTACCACAAGGCCAAAATGAGACTAAAAGGCCTTACCCTGAATTTGGGATGATTTCCAACTCTGATTTCCCGACGATTCGCTCCAATAGATGCGTAGAGAACTTCGCCAGGAGCGTCGTGGTAGCTCCGGATCGTCAATCCGGTGACTGGTGGGGCCGAAAATGAAGAGAGAAGGGAGAGAGAGTCGTTGGAGAGAGAGAGAGCGGTGAGAGAACTGATAAAAATCCCGGTTTTCCTCCTTTTATATTATCAGATTCGTCGATTAGCCACGTCACTTTGTCGACGAATCTTTAGTAATTTCGTCAACGAAGCCTTGTCTTCGTCAACGAAATTTAGACTGCCCTAGACCCTCTCTCGGTATTTTCTTGTCGACGAAGCCCTGTGTTCGTCGATGAAATCCTTAAGGCCTTCGTCGACGAAATCTTGTATTCGTCGACAAAGCTTGGCAATTTTCTGAATTTTGATTATTTAATATTATCTTCAAAATGCAATGTCGTCGACGAAGTCTACGGCTTCCTTCTATTTCTGTTTCTATTTTCTCTCCCTCTTATTATTAAAATATTATTATCCTTCGGGTCACTACAAAATTAACTGGTAGTATCCTCCCCTGTATTTCAATCGGGAAGTCCCGAACTACCTTGCTACACCCAACCATAGATCCAGACGGTGTAGCCACCACTAGTTCATCACCTAACAATTGCACTTCTAATCCACACAATTTAACAAAGCCTCGGAAAATAAAAGAATGTGTTGCCCTATAATCAAATAATACAACAGCTTTATGAGAAAGCATGTAAATGATACTTGTGACTATGTCACCAGCGTTCTCAATGTCAGCAGGAGTCAAAGAATACACCCTAGCCTAGGCAGTACCCCCCTATTGACTGTCACGCTGTGTCGGAACATTCCCTTTGTATTGCTGCTGCGAAACTCCATTATTCCTCTACATCAGACAGTCTCTCATATGATGTCCTTGTCTACCACATCGCATACAGGCTCCCGTAGACAACCAACACTACCCCTAGTGTTTCTTACCACATAAAGAGCAACATGGAACACTTGCGGCATTTTAGGACGTACCACAACTGTTCTTCTTCCACTTACCCTGTCTTGCCCCAAACGAATAATTAGGAGGCGCTGGCCTCTTCTTCGTAACTTGAACCTCTGCATCCTCTAGTAAACACTCCTCTGCTACTGTGGCTTTATCAACCAACGTAGCAAAGTCCTGTTACTGCAAGATCATCGTCTACTTACGTATCTTGCTCCTCAGACCCCTCTGAAACTTTCAAGCCTTCTTCACTTCATCAGAAATCACGAATGGAGCAAATTGAGACAACTCCCGAAATTTGGCAGCGTACTGTTGCACTGTTAACGATCCCTGCGTCAAATTCATGAATTCCTCCATTTTCGCGTTTCTTATTGTGGCCGAAAAATAACGTTCAAAGAAGAGCTCTTTGAATCGGGCCCACGTCAACGCTATCGGTATCGGTCGGTGCTCTTCCATCTATTTTATAGACACCCACCATCTCTCAGCCTCCCCTGCCAACTTGAACGTGGCGAAGGTGACTTTCTGCCTTTCAGTGCAGTTCAACACATCTAAGATCTTCTCGATCTCCTGGATCCGATTCTCAGCACGAACTGGATCTGTACTGCCCACAAGCGCAGAGGGCTTCAATATGGTGAACTAATGGAGCAACCCAACTCAGTCGTAGGACGATCCTACCCCCTATTCGAACGCACTACCTCAGCCATAAGCTGCTGTGCGAAGTCACGTAACACACTAGTAGAGTCGTTACCAACCTCGGGGCCGGCACCCTCACTACTACTACCACCTACATTGGCAATGATATCCCTGGATTCCATCCTAAAAATAATTATGAGAACTCATTAGAAAGGTAATAATCTACCCACCAACTACTACTATCGCAATATAAGGTCAATTCTCCAAGTTCACATTCTTAACATTGACATACTCCATAAATTTGACATCCTCATTCTAACTTAAATTTCACCCTTCTACTAGGAAACAAAATCGTCAATGGATTGTTGTGATTTTCTGAACCTTTCGACTGATCCAGAAAAACACAGTAGTCTATCGATAAATTTTCGCCTCCAGATATATAAAGCAAAATCCAAGGTCTTATCCTCATCCTATAGTCTGGTATATTCTAGACTTTCACGACTAACAACTTCTTAGTTTAGCACATATCCCTAACCAGGCAGCACGAATCAAATCATACCTCCGACTAGCTACGAGTTCCAATACCAACTGTAACGACCAGGCCCTTTATATGGACCTAGGTGTCACTCACTTATACCAAATACCTATACCTGCTCAAGATATGTAAACAACCCACCCTAAATAAGGACATACGGGTATAAATCATATATAATGATGATGTAAATGTCGCAGAAAAACATAAACATCCATTGGGATTTCTACTAGACTTATACCAGAGTTTACTAATACATCCATAATTTACATAAATTCGGACTTAGAATAATTCTCATTATTACAACCCTCCAAAAAGGAACTTCATCTAAGTTTAATAAAAGGTTTATATGCTTACGTGAGCTAACCCAAAAATAATCTCCCCGGTCCCTTTAGCTACTAGGACCGACGCATTGATGGACCTGAAAACAAACGTTGTAAGATAGGGTGAGACACCTCTCAGTACGGAAGAAGGAATTAGAACAATGTGTGACTACATACATGCATATTTTAATAAAAACTCATGCATTCAAAACATTTGTTTATAATACTGTATCATATAACATTTATTTGCACATAAAGTATTTAAATCATGCATATGACTATTAGAACAACTCCAGCTTGATATGACAGTTTGCCTATTTTCCTTCATGGCACGGGTTGTGCACTGATTGCCTCTGACAATGTCTTGTTCGTGCAGACAAAGCCGAGCATCTTTATGATCCGACCGCCCCCTGGTTTATTTTTACCAACAGCTTACTAACTCTTCGCAGGTCGACCATCTGATATACCCATACTGATTTTACACATGTATGGGTTGCACTACCAGCATCAGTACCTAGCCATAGGAGTTTATTTTAACCCCCGAACTGGAGTATTTTTCAACCCCTTTTACTGAAGTTTCTTTCAACCTCTTTTGGTCACAAGCTGTGGTTCCAGTATCATATATACAATTTATAACAAAACAGTAACTTGTGCAATTCTAGTATTTTTCACAAATTCAGATAATCACGCCAGGTTCAAACCGGCGCCTTTCCACTCGACTTACCCCTCTTTGTTTACTGATTCAGCTTGGTGTATCACCGGCCTCCATTTGTCACATTCCCAATATAACAAATTGGAACTTCGTTCCCATATTCTATATCAATAGTATAAAAAATTCATTCATTTCCATTTCAACATATATCACACAAGTTTAATACAAGAATCCGCTAAATGATAGAAGTCAAGTAAACATCATTTAAATGAATAAATAAAGGATTCGAGCCTCTCCTACTATAGTATAAATGTAAATAAATGATTTTTGTAAAGTTTGGAGCTCATACGCCGAAATCCTCGTTTTTACCAAAAAATCGTAAAATCATAAAACCGGCGTTTCTACTCGGTAGAATTTAGCAAATAAGCAGTTAAATCATACATAATAACATCAACTAGATTTTTAGCGGTTTAGTTTTCTAAAAATGTTGTTGTAATCAAATTCCCCATACTTTATACTCGAAATGAAACTTTGTACGAACACGGTCCAAATCGACAACCCGAGATCCCGAAAACCTAAAACCACAAAACATAATCTTACTATCTTTTCTACTACCATCCAAATACCCCATCAAAACTTAGATCAGATCCCTACCTCGATTTTTGGGAAAACCCAAAAATCTCCGAAATGACGATCCGATCCGCTAAAAGTGTAGAGTTTTCTCTTCTAATCCACGCAGTACCCTCCCTTTTTTGAAACGGACAACGAACGGCGAAGAATCTTAGAGAAAGAGAGAGATTCGAAGCTTAGAGAGAGAGAGAGAGAGAGCTTTTGGGTGAATCTTAGCTCCTAAGCAACTCAAATGGGATATTTATAGGGCCTTTGACCCGGTCCAATTCATCGATGAGGCGGCGTCTTCATCGATGAATCCACCACATAAATCGTTGACGAGGCCCTGAATTTCATCGACAAAGATTTCCCGAGAACCCCCAAAACCCCTCGGCATTCTCTCGTCGATGAAGCGCTAAATTTCGTCAACAAGGCTTTGAAGGACTTCGTCAAAGAATGTGATCCTTCGTCGATGAATCCAATTTATAAAGGTTTGGGTCTCTACAACTTTACCATTTTTCAGGTGAGCCAGCTAGGCGAGTAGATCAGGCTTGCGGATAGAGATCACTTGGTCACCCTAGTTATAGGGTAAGTTTTGTGTAGGGTTCTGTATTTTGAGTAGTTGACACTGGAAAAAGAAATGCATTATGTAGTTATGGTTGAAAATACTAAATTCTGGCATTGTATATACATGTATTGGTGGTTATGTGATGTATGTTTTTCCGCTGCATAGGAGTGCCCATTATATGCAGGTATTGGATTAAATTAAAAAAAAATGGTGAAAATTTTGAGGACGTTACAATACAAGCACACAAACACATGATCAGCAATCCTGGTGTCGTCACACCCATTAGCTAGATGCCGGCCCGCGACATACGGCGTTGGCCTATAGCCAACCCGCATAACACGGCACCACTAGCACATGGCTAGTCCCCGACTCCCATGACATCGTATCGGCGCTAAACTGATGGATCCACACCCTTCGACCTGATCTGCCAGAATAGGCTCACGCCCTCGGATATTGAGTCAGACACTCTTGCCTATGTGGCAGACGATAAACACATGCCCTCGGATATAGAGCCGGACACTCTTGCCCACATGGCAGGTGGTAAAATACACGCCCTTGGATATAGAGCCGGACACTCTCAGTACTTGGAACAATTTGGAACCGCATTCCTACTAGCATTTCAACCAATCACACACACATACGCATGCTTATATAACCAAACAAACCACACTCATTTGGTAATATAAAATCATGATTTTCCAAACAATACAATTTAAAACAAGTCAAGGCGCAGCCATCCCTATAACATAGTATAAATCAACATATACGTTCGGTTTTCAATAAAA
Organism: Malania oleifera; assembly: GCF_029873635.1. Classification (NCBI taxonomy): domain Eukaryota; kingdom Viridiplantae; phylum Streptophyta; class Magnoliopsida; order Santalales; family Ximeniaceae; genus Malania; species Malania oleifera. The sequence goes on along the minus strand of NC_080428.1, from coordinate 80,096,937 downwards.
CTAGGGATGCAGCTCGTCGCCCCCCTTTTTCCAAAAACTATAATCATGAAAAACCCATAATTTTTCCTATTAGATCCCCCCAAATGAGTAGCCAAAACGCACACAGGACCGTGAACCACAGTCCACTTAGTCTGATTTTAGAAATAACTGATATAAACACAATTCCCCTTTACCTTTCCCCTAAATAGAAAATCTCAAACTCTAAGGTCCCTAAACAGCGAACCAAGTTCCAAAACCTACAACCAACAATACAGAATATACTCACAACAGTGTTCTCTACTAAAATACAAGATCAAAATTGAAAATTGAGCCTTACCTCAATTTTAAGCTAAAACCCAAAGATCTCTAAAATGAGATTCTGATCTGTAGAACTTGTAGAGAATCCTTCCACGATCCTTGTGGTAACTTCATATTTACGATTCTCGCAACGACCGGCGAAGAAATCTAGAAAGATGAAGAGTAGGGAGAGTTCTAGAGAGAGAGAGAGAGAGAGAGAAATGATTTAGTTTTCTTAGTTGAGAAGTAAAAGAATTGATATTTACAGCCCTTTGACTCGGGCGTCCTTGTCGACGAAATGGTGTACTCGTCAACGAGTCTGCCATTGACTTTGTCGACGAAGCGGTGGCCTCGTTGACGAGCTTGAGATCCTCGATTTCCTGAAATCTCTCGGTTTCTCCTCGTCGACGAACCTCTGAACATCGTTGACGAGACTTACATGGACTTCGTCGATGAACTCTGGCTTCATTGATGAATCTTGCTAAATTCTCAATTTTCCCCTCTCTTATTTATTCAAACCCATATATCACAGTTCAGGTTCTTACATACTCACACTCCAGATAAGGCAGTACTGTAGTCCCCTCTATCTGTGAGTCTGATCTACTCGCCTAGTTGGATCACCTAAAAAATATTAAATCACTAGGATGAGACAATGCTCAATAAGACGAAATATGCTATTGCTAGTATGTGGCAGGTGAGTTTACATATATGTAAAATCTGATTTAGAAATACTATAAATAATTGAGTTTGAGAAAACACATGTAAATATTACACAATATAACTCATACCTATGTTGCCTAACATAAACTGATTTTCTAAATATTCTATTCATAATACTTCTAGTATTTATAGGTATGTCTACGATTTTTGTAAATCTGCATTTATATATATACAATAACTGAGAAAAATTCCCTAGATGAATAACTGAAAGTCATGATTTAACCCCTCATGACAGGGTTGTGCGGCCCGCAGGCAGGACCTATCACTGGCTGGTTGACCAATATAAGTCAACTGAACTCCAAAAGTCAGATCGGCCTCCTCAACCCTAACTGACAGGGAGCTTGTCCACAACATAGGCACGATCGACTGTTGAAAATGCACATACTATCTGAGTTATGTGGTTGCACTCTGAACTGAAAATAGCTATGGTACTGTGCTCTGCTAACTGAATCTGGTCAATCAGGGTCTGATACTACATATATAACTGATATTTCTATATTATTATTTTATCATGATTTTAAAATAACCATAACACTGTAAAACTGATCTTAAAATCTAAATAACTGACGGAATACTTAATAACTGTATATCTGAATATCTGGCTAAATATCTGAGTATTTGGGTGTTATGGTTTTGAAATCATGGTATTCTGAAAAATGCTGAAAATATATGTTTCTATACGTATACTGTAAATCATGGTATCTTGAAAATTATATAAATCATGGTTTTTAATATTCTATAAAATTTCTATTTGTATGTATACCAAAAATTTATCATTCTACAGAGCATATATATTCCTTGACATTTTCTGCTAATATACTGTAAAACATGGTATCTGTAACCTATATAAATATTGTACTAATCTACTATGAGCTCATGTCACATGGTTTAAATAAATAGATTTACATGCTCTGAAATCTGTATTTTCTGCTATACAAATATTTTATGATTCAGATAATAATAATCTGGTAAAATATATAATTTCTACTAATAACCATACTAAAATTCCTAGCGTAACATATTTTCCTTACCTTAGAATTAAACTCGCCTACTAAGGTTCTAAATTACACCTCTGGCATTTATAATTCCATAACCCTGAAAATATTATATAAGTCATGTCAATTTACTAAATACCTAGAATATTCTTCATTTTTCCATCTTCAGAAATTATAAACTATTCATTATTTACCTGGACTTCTGAAAAGATATCCACTGGGGTCCTCAACCCATTCCTACAGGGTCCCAAAACACCATATTCCTGAAAATATAATACCCTGATTTTACTTCACAAAACTCTAGTATATTCTTATATAATACAAAATTTAGGCTCAAATGAACTTGGTAATACTGGAAATACTCAAATAATCCACTTACCCTAGTTTTGAGATGGTTCCCAGACTTCTTAAATCAACATTTTGCTCTGACTATGTTGTAAAGAATCTCCCTAAGATCACCGTGGTAGCCTCTGATCATCAAATCGGGGAGAGACAGAGCTAGAAACTTAGAGAGAAGTGAGAGAACATGTTTTCTAGAGAGAGAGAGAGAGAAATAAGCCTGAAATTTCCACAGAAAATGTGATTTTCGGCTTTATATAGTAAGCTTGTCCACATGGACTCGTCAACGAGCCATGTCTCCTCGTCGATGAGTCTAAGCACTAGTCTCGTTAAGGAATGCCTACTCCTCGTCAACGAGATTTAGGCCCTGAAAATGGTTCTCTCAGTAACTTCTCGTCGACGAGATGAATGTCCACATCGACGAGCCCAATAGTCTGCTCGTCGACGAGCACTTCTACACTCATCGATGAGGCCCTGCTGAACCTTTTATAAAATTTCTTTTCTCTCCTTTCTTTTATTATTTAATTACCATAATTTTATGGGTCTCTACAACTGCCCAAAAAATGAACACAGCTTATTAGGTAAACAAGAAACAACCCAACTGACGAGCAACGCTCGTGAAGCCAAAAGACTGCTTAGAAAATGAGCGCGGCTCATTAGGCAAAGAAGAATCAACCCAACTGATGATCAATGCTTGTGAGGCCTAGAAACGGCCCAAAATATGAGCACAACTCATTAGGCCAGAAATGGAAAAAAAAAAAAAAAAAGAACACGACTTATTAAGCCACAAGCAGCCCAAAATGCCTTAAGAAGAGCTGCTCGAAAAAAAAAAACCAACAACAACAACAACAACTTTCAAACTTTGAAAGCCAGTTTCAAAAATTCGAACCTAAGGGGGGGAGGCAACTGATATACCCCAAATATATCACCTACCTAGAAGAGACCAGAGCGCGGCATTAGGAGGGCAGTGATCGCTGAAGTCAAACGCCCGACCGGAGCAATTGACTCCTACCTTATAATAAGTAGAGCGATTCACGCCAACAAGGTAAGAATCGGAGCGATTCATGCCCGCGCCATAACTCACCAATAAATGGCATCACATCCTTCTGTCACTATAAATAGGGATTTGGAGAAGAGGCTAAGGTATCTCATCTTAACACACTTTACTATTGCATAAAAACCTCTCAAGCCCATCCCTTACTTAGGCATCAGAGAGGTCTCCCAGAGTACATCCCAGGTCCTCCAAGCCACCTTTATTTGTCCCTTTTTAGGTGGGCATGATCAAGGATCTATTTGTGAAGATTTTTCAATTTTCAGCTACAACAGTTATTAATATACCTCAAATATATCACCTACCTAGAAGAGACCAGAGCACAACATTATGAGGACAGTTACCGCCCAAGTCAACTACCTGGCCGAAGCAATTGAGGCCAGCCTTATAATAAGTAGAGCGATTCATGCCAATGAGGTAAGAACCTGAGCGATTCACGCCCACACCACAACTTGCCAATAAATGGCATTACACCCTTGGGTCAACCTCTATCACTATAAATAAGGATTTGGAGAAGAGGCTAAGGTATCTCATCCTAACACACTTTCTTGTTGCATAAAAACCTTTCAAGCCCATCCCTTACTTAGGCATTGGAGAGGTCCTCCGGAGTACACCTTGGGTCCTCCAAGCCACCTTTATTTGTTTTTTTTCAAGTGGTTGTGATCAAGGATCGATTCGTGAATATTGTTTAATTTTCGGCTGCAACAGTTGGCGCCGTCTGTTGGAACTTCTTGAGAGGTTTTCTATTTTAATCCTTGATCATGACTACATCAAATAATTGAAGGTTGATGCATTGGCTCGATTGAGATCATCTAAAATGCCGCCTTCTAACACCTAAACGTACTCTACACTATTCGATCCATTGCTGATCAGGACCCTACCGAGCATAAACTCTTCATTCATGGCCTTGGATGGGACACTACCATCAAGAACCTCCACAATCTCTTCTCCACCTACGGTGACCTCTGTCAGAAAATTTGGAGCTATAATCATTAGAGAGTGATTTGGCACACTTGTTCTCAATCTGAAAAGCATAAATCTAGGTTAAATCTGCTTAAGCAGCACAAACAGAATTTTAACGAACAAAAATCCTACATTCAACCCTCTTTTAGCATAGCTCTCATATACGTGTGTGTGTGTGTGTGTGTGTGTGTGTGTCCCTCATTTGTTCAATGTGATAGTTGCAGACACTACCAGTACCTTCTACTTTTTTTGTGAGAATTATGAATCTAAAAACTCAAAACCTCTAATTATCCATCATCCATGCTTCTTTTGCAAAGTTCATGCATGCACAACAACATAATAGCTGGTTTCCAAAGGCGATATATATTTAGTATAAAATGTATATATATATATATATATATATATATATATATATATATATATATGCAAGGACAAGAAATAAGCACTTTTAATATAAACACTTCAGCAGTAATAAGAACTTAATTTTAAGTGTTTCCAAACAAGCCCTTAGTTGATAGGGATAATATAAAAGGCAAGGCCTAGAAAATAAGTTTTAGGATAAACTGAAGTTGTGCACTCCAATAGTAGGGTTGTAATGCAGTTGGGGCAATTGGGTTTTCATCATTTGGTTGGGGCAGTTGGGTTCTCATCATTTGGTTCTATCTCTTTAGTAATGGGCACCTCTCCAGTAGGTTTGGTCTTCTAAGTTTAATTTTTCTTTTTTCAATTTTATTTTTTCTTGAGGAATGCTTGTCTTTTTTAGGCTGCAGCCTCTTTTCCTCTTAGTATATCTTCTTTTACTATCTTTTTTTTTTTAGGACGAGGTATGTCCACAGTCCAATTTTGGTACAATAATTTATGGAAGTGACACTTTGGGGTTTAAAGAATAGAAAGATATTATGACACTTTGGCATTTAAAATAAAATTCCTAGCAAAATTTGGGACAACTTGTGGGCCTCCCTTCGCCACACATGCTGGCAATTGCAATTCCATTGAACAACTGCTATTTTTGTATTGAACTAATGTGTGACATGAATCAAAGGAGGAATATGCAACTAAATGGTTTTCCAACTTGTCCAGGAAATAAAAGTAAAAAGGTCATCAATCATTTTCGCTTGATCTTGAAGATACAAGACAAAACATGTTCCCTGCTTTTTCGAAAGGAGGGTAATGATAATGAAGAGGAGGGGATAGGATTACTCACATGCCATTGACCCAGACAACTCCACAATGCAGCAAACTCTTTGGGCCCTACAACAGTAGAATTAGCTTATAGGTCAGTTTCATACCAAGATGCCAACTTGTTCAATGCAAAGGGCACATGATTATAATTGTGAAGAGAAGCAGAGGCCCTTTACAGAGCCAACATACTCAAAAATAGATGCCCCAAAAACCAGAGAGAGAGAGAGAGAGAGAGCATGGCATCAGCAGAAGCAAAAGAAAAAAGCAGCAGAACTTTTATAAAATAAAGAAAGAAAGAAAACATTATATAAATGATGACTTAGTTTTATAATATTTACGTAAACACTGTATATCCAAAAAAATTCTCAATACGTCACTTCTATCATAAATGTAGCCAAGTGTGTAATAATTTAAATGTCATTCTTACAATTAATTTTTTCAATTTACTATAATTATTTTATGAAAGAAATAAACTGGAAATATACACTAATTGTGTTTAAATTAAGTGTGTTAAAGAAGCATAGTGTTGAAGAGGTTATCAAAGTTAGTGCCTGTGTGACTCCTATGTACCTAATTCTAATATAAAATTATATTAAAATTTGTCCAAATCTACTTACAAATTAAAATTTAAGGTCCAAAATTAAATACTCCCAAAACACATCAATCTAAAATCTAAAATCCATACTCCCAAGCACCAAACATAGAAATTAGTTCCTTCTCCTACCCTTAGCTAACACTATCTCAGACCTGCATATTCAAGAACATTTATGTTTGCGCGAGCAATCACGCCATGTTTGGAAGCAAAATTTGATTTCACATTTGGATATTTAAAGAAGTCCAAACTTCCTAACAAGTTACAAGTTAAAAAATGAATCTTCACCATAAATAAACTTTTCGAAAATGGTTAATGAATTTAGAGTCGATAAATGATGGTTCTAATTTGTCCTAGATTTTGATTTTGGTTACTAAAAATCTGCATTTGATTTTTCAATAGAAAAAGATTGATAGGTGTTTCACTTCATCAAAGTAAAATTAAAGAAATTTAGTTATAACACATATGACAATGGCTACTACATATATGCTTCGCAAAATTTGATTTTTCCAATTGCTTCCTCAATCTTCTCACCAATGTCATGAATGAAATCCTTTACCTTTTCAATTAAACCTTCCTTCCCTTCTTCTTTTTCATCTTCCTTGTGATCTTTCTCCTTAACATCCCTTTCAACTATATCCGGCTTATCGGATGATGCCATACCTAACTAGAAAGACAAAACCGATATTGAAAAGGTCAGGCCGTACAATAATTGGAAATTTTTTTAAGACATGCACACAAAGAAATACAAAGGAGATGTGCAGGTAAATAAGACTGGACAGAAGTCCAATCACAATCTCTCTCGGAATAGACCAAACTTTGCTAAGCATATATTTGTTACAGGGTGGAATTTTTTTTGTCATTATTGTTTCAAATTCATCACCTTTTGTTTACTCATCTTCCAACTGTTAAGCTAACAAAGAGTATCCAAGAGTAATTAAGCAGATTAGAAATGACGATTACTAAATTCCAAACAGATTCTTGAAGGTAAACAATGCAAACCCAGGGGTGGTTCTGTATCTTTTTGAACTGGCTGCGAAGCATGGCATAAAGTAGCAAGGGGAGACCCTCACAGAGCTTCCATTGGGAAGGATGGATATAGCACCTTGTAAGTTTCTGATTTTTGTTTTCTTTAATATTATCGTACTACAAGTATAGTATAGAAATTTTGCATGTTAACTAAATTTAAACAAAAAAAGAAAAAAAAAAAAGACATATACATGATATATCCTTTGTCAGTTGTCGCAACTGACTGATTAGACACACAAAAATGAAGTTGTATGGAAATTTGGATAATCTTTTTTAATGTCTTTAGAACAATTTCTATACAATAAAATTGAATGGCTGAAATCACACAAATAAAGACAATTCTAGTGTACAATACTACAATTGACCTAGTGAGCTCAACCTAGTAAATTAAATTTTTTAAGTAATTTTAGATATAGGATTACAGTACTTTAGTAGGTTCAGCATCATTGCCTCACAATCCAATGCAACCATCTATTTGCTTTCCTATTTGATCTAGTTGTTATTAGACAAGACAAATATCTAGCAATCCGCTTTGACAATATTTAGTCCTCCACAACAAATTAGATTATTAAGATTATGTCATATTAGTTAAAAAGAAAACAAATCTGATCCAACCATATAATGGCCTTATTAATAAAAAATACTAAAAATGGAACTTTGAGATGAATTTAACAATTCAGTCAAGTCCCATACACAATGAGTTGACTTTGAAAATATTTGGATGAAGAATCATCCACTAAAATTGGAATTTTGGGATTATTTTTCTAAATCAAAGCTTGCCTCACAAAATGAACTCCATTCTACTACGTATGACTCTGAAATAATGAATTCTAAAAAGTCAAATAAGTACAGGAACATTAGAAGCTAAATAAACTCTATCTTAATAACCGAAGTAATATAACTTGCTATTCAATAGAAAACGTAAAAAAAAAAAAAAAAAAACACATCCAAACAAGCTGCGAGGTTGATAAAAAAGGAAATGAGTGGAAAATATAGTTGATAAAAAGGCTTAATGTCCACTTGGTTTGGTTGCTATCTAGGTAATAATCCTTTTTAAACTCTCTCCCCCACAAAGAAAGAACAAAGCTTCCCTTGAGAAAATTGGCTCCACCACTTATGCAAAGAACCACATCCACAGATTCCACACATGCACATCACAACAATATTGGCTTTTTGATTTGTTGTAGCCACATATACAAGTTAATTTACAAAAATAAATGCCACGCAAGCTTTTGTTTGATCTACATAGTGTAAGATGCGTCTAAATTGTTTGTCAACCATTCCAATCAATGCGTCCGTAGGCAATCTGAAAAGATCATATCTCCATCAAAGAATCAACCAAATTGTTAATGCCATACTGCCCAAATTGCTGACACCATCTGGCATATGGTGAATAGAAGTTTGTAATTCCAATGGCTAGGTAGAGGAGGAAGATAAGGTTATGTAACACTCTAGAGAATTTTACAGGAAAATGAAGTATCCAGTGAACTCTAAAAAAACATATCCAAAGATATCTACTCCCTAGTTTCTCTATATGATACTCAAGCATTTAATTTATGTTGTCCTCAGTTTGGTCCATAAAAAAGGAATCCAAAAATTTTATATAGGATGTTTGAGATCCTTTTTCTTAAGAGGCGTAATCATTGAAAAAAAATTGAGAATATAGAATGTGAAACAGTGTGTTTGAATCCACCTCACGTGCACTAAGCTACTGGAACATACATGTGAACAAAGCAGTGATATTTCACCGCTAGAACTTGCAACCAAATTGCAATGTGATGCTTTAATGTTAAAATTAGATAACTGATGTTAACCCACTTGACAAACTCACGACTACGAACTTGTAAATTATTTCTTTCCCTGTTTAAGCTGCAAAATGACCTTAGCATGAACTCCAGGCTGTGGGCCATGGAAATCATGTGGAGGGAGCAAAAGTGAGGCTGAGGTGGGACTTACAAGAGCAGAACTAGGTTTGGAGGTGGTGTGATTTTCTATCTTTTAAAACATCTATTAGCCAATTTTGACAGACTGATGGTATTGCATCTTGGCTGTAAGTTCAAGGAGTAGAATGCCAAAATTTAACACGAGGGATTGAAGTATAATCCAGCAAAATTTTAAGAACCAATTCAGCAAATTATCCAATCAGGTTTTCTGGCAAGCTCTAGATCAAGATCACGGAGTCGACAAATAGCATCATAAGATTTGACAGGAGATCCATACACACCTACTACTCAAGTAGCCAGATCGTTATAGTCCGAATGTATCGTATTATACTGACGCAAACAATGGCCATAGTACTGAGAAAATGTGATCTCAGTGAAAAAAAAAATAGTAGTAATTTTTTAACCTTATTTCACAAAAAAAAAAAAGAGGAGAAAAGCATATCGATGAATAGGAATCGTACAAATAATTGAAAAGCAAGTGCATCAAAATATAAATAAATATAAAAATATATAAAATACAAACACACATTCAAATGTGAAAGGAAAACTTATCTTGATGGTGTTGAAAATATGAAAATCCCCTTCCCTTTATGAGGATCATACCTTGTAAAAAAACAAAATAAAATATAGATTAGGATAAAAAGAAAAAAGAGAAAAGCAGGAAATGGGAGCAGATTTGTACGGATCTGTAAAACCCGAAAACAAGGGAGAAGGAGAAGAAGAAGAAGAAGAAGAAGAAGAAGAAGAAGGAGGAGGAGGAGGAGGAGGAGGAACGAACCTGCAAAAACCGAGAGAGCGAGACGAGAGCGAGCAGGGAGCAATGGAGCCACGACCATAAGGCCAAGAGCCGACTGAGAGAGCAGAGAGGCTGAGGTCGAGAGGCCCAGAGCCAGGATGAGAGCCATGGTCACCGAATGCGAGTAGGGAGCTAGCCGAGAGAGAGAAAAGAAGAGAGGGAAGAGAGAACTGCGACGCGAAGTGAAGGAGGGAAAAGATGGAGGATTAGAGGGAAATGAGGAAAATTGGGGAATTGGAGCGGGTTTGACAATGGGAGACTATTAGTGACGATTTCAAAACCGTCACTAATACCCTATTATTAGTGATGGTTCACCCAAACTGTCATTAATACCCTTAACTAATTTTTTTTTTTTTATTTTTAAAATGAAAACATCAGTAGTGACGGTTTCAAAACTATGACTAATACCATATTATTAGTAACGGTTCTTCCAAACCGTCACAAATACGCTTAATTAATTTTTTTTTTAATATTTTTTAAATAAAAACACCAGTAGTGACGGTTTCAAAACCGTCACAAATACCCTATTATTAGTGACAGTTCTCTCAAACCGTTACTAATACCCTTAACTAATTTTTTTTTTAAATAAAAACACTAGTAGTGACGGTTTTGAACCGTCACTAATACCCTTAACTAATTTTTTTAATATTTTTTAAATAAAAATACCAGTAGTGATGGTTTCAAAGCCGTCACAAATACCCTATTATTAGTGACAGTTTGGGAGAACCGTCACTAATGCCCTTAACTAATTTTTATATATATATTTTTTAAATAAAAACACCAGTAGTAACGGTTTCAAAACTGTCACTAATACCCCATTATTAGTGACAGTTCTCCTAAACCGTTACTAATACCCTTAACTAATTTTTTTTTTTTAATAAAAACACCAGTAGTGACGGTTTCAAAACCGTCACTAATACCCTATTATTAGTGATGGTACCCCCAAACCGTCACTAATACCCTTAACTAAATTTTTTTATAATTTTTAAATAAAAATACTAGTAGTGACGGTTTCAAAACTGTCACAAATACCCTATTATTAGTGACGGTTTAGGAGAACCGTCACTAATACCCTTAACTAATTTTTTTTTAATATTTTTAAAATAAAAATATCAGTAGTGACGGTTTCAAAACCATCACTAATACCCTTAACTAATTTTTTTTTTATATTTTTAAAATAAAAATACCAGTAATAACGGTTTCAAAACTATCACAAATACCTTATTATTAGTGACGGTTTCAAAACCATCACTAATACCCTTAACTAATTTTTTTATATATTTTTAAAATAAAAACACCAGTAGTGACGGTTTCAAAATCGTCACTAATACCCTTAACAAATTTTTTTTTATATTTTTTAAATAAAATACCAGTAGTGACGGTTTCAAAACCGTCACTAATACCATATTATTAGTGACGGTTCTCCCAAACCGTCACTAATATCCTTAACTAATTTTTTTTTTATATTTTTTAAATTAAAACACTAGTAATGACGGTTTCAAAACCGTCACAAATACCCTACTATTAGTGACAGTTCTCCCAAACCGTCACTAATATCCTTAACTAATTTTTTTTTTTATATTTTCATAAATATTAGTAGTGACGGTTAGTTAATCGTCACTAATAGGTGACTTTTAGTGACGAATTTAATCCATCACTAATACCCTAGAATCGTCGCTAATATTTTTCAGGAAAATTTTTTGTGCAAAAATTGTTTACCTCGCTGTTTTTAGTGACGAAAGTATTAGTGACGGTTTTTAAAAACCGTCACTAATACCAACTTTTAGTGATGAAATTGAATTTGTCACTAATACTTTCGTCACTAAAAATCAGTTTTTTTGTAGTTCAAAAACTCAAGTGTGAGTAGTTATTATAGTATGCCTTCGGGCTTGTATTTATGGTCGTGTGGACCGAGTTTATGGATTTATTGGATTGAGATGTAGTATGAGTATGGAAAGAACCTTGGTGTATATATATATGTGTGTGTGTGTGTGTGTGTGTGTGTGTGTGTGTTGATTTAGACTCTGGTAATAGTATGTTGAGATTGTTCATTATTCAGCTGCATATCTTGTATGTTGATATGGTATTAGGTACACAGACGTCACTAAACTAAAGTAGTACCCTGAGCCCACCTGTCGAGTCAGGGCATTACAGAGGAAGTCCTCTAAGGATTTTTTGAATCATTTCATAGGTGGAGTATGTTTTTCCTAAAGCATTGAGCGAATTTATTATGTGAGTGAACCTTGTATACCTATTTATTATAGTTTCATCCGGGTTTATCTTGAAAACCTCATACTCGCTTATGAGCATGTCTATGCTACTGTCTCTAAATCCATGGTTCCTTCATAGGTTACTTCTAGGTTATCTCATATTTCTTTGGTTGATTTTCATTCCATGACCCTATTAAACTCATTTATATCAAGAGCACAATATAGTGCATTCATGGCACTTGAGTTTACTTGCAACATTTTGTGATATGAATCATTCATCTCGTTTTCATCTTTAGGTACTTCTTCTCCATCTACAAGTTTGGTAGGGATTAGGTTACTAAGTGTAACAACCTTCCAAGCCTTCCAATCAATTGTTTGAATATAAATTCTCATCCTTTGTTTCCAAAACGTATAATTTAAACGACAAAAGATGGGAGGCATAGTCGAGGATTGACCCTCTCCAAAGGGAGCTACTCCTAGGTGTGCCATCTAGATCTTTATATAACTACTTGTTAGGATTTTTTTATAACCCCACTCTAATATCAATTGAAAAACCAAGGTTTAGTCCCAAGAGAGGGGGTGAATTGGGTTTAAAATTTTTCTTTTACATTTTTTATGAATTCTTAAACTTTTTTTAATTCTTTCAATGCATTCTTAACCTCTTTTGTTGATTTAGAAATCGCACAAAAACTTAGTTTTTTTTATTCAATCCACAACCACACAACTTAAACAAAACTTAAACAACCAATCAATTGATTTACCAAGCACAAGTCAATGTATGCACTGCAGCACTATCAAGTTTAATTTAAAGGTAGATTTTAATGCTTGCAAGTTTCAGCACTTAAAGTAAAGATTGAGAACATATGCTTGCTGATATAAAGCCCTGTATTAATGATTTTGCTTTCTCAATATGATGTGCAATATAAAATCCAACACTCTTTCCAAAAGCTTAGACTTTAAATAAACTTTCAGTTAAAAAGTCTTTAGGTGTTAACCAATCAACATATCCACAAAGTATTGATCAACCAACGTACTCCCTTTCGATTTTTGCAAGCCCAAAAACAAATTAATCTTCAGCTCATTTAATTTCCAAACTATGTAGTATATATGATCAAGAATTTAAATCATCCATGCAGTTTATAGGTATACTAAAAAATAAAGAGAGTAAGGGAAAGAGAAGGAGACCAAGGTTTTTACGAGGTTCGACTTATGCTCAGCCTACGTTCTCGCCTTAGGAAAACCACTTAAGGATTCCACTATACCTATTCCTTTTCAGGCGGAACAAAATTGTTTACAAATCTCTATTTTTCAAGTAGAGATATCCCTACAAGCGATTCCCCACGCTTGGGCACTCCTTCAATAAGTTAGAGTAATCACATCTCCAAGTGATACCCCATGTTTGATCAACGATCCAATAACCTGGAATCGTAAAAAATACTACAAGAATACAAGATAATCGTTGTGTACAAAAATACTCTCACAAAGAGCAGATTAGTACGAATTCAACATTATATACTTCAAAGTAATTCAATATAAAGTAATTGAAGCTCAATAAAATTTTATCACCCAATTAATCTTCCTTTGATTGAAAGGTTCAAACTTTGAAAGCACAATTTCAGTGTGAGAATCAGCAACAACTCAGTAGAATGTGTGTCAAGATGTTGGTAAAAATGCCTTTGAGAATTGAAAGCATGTGAGAGCTTTTGATTGCTGAATATTTTTCTAGGTCTATATAAAAAGTTCATGTCTTGGGGCTATTTATAGAGTTTTCCTTGCTCCCGAGTTGACTTGGAGTGTTTGGTCAACTTTGAAAAAGATTTGAAACCCTAGAATTAAATTTAAAAATCTTCCCGTTGGTAATTAAAAAAAAAAAATCTTCAAGTGGCAGTCGCCTGACACAACATGTCAGACGCCTGTCTCAGTTCAAAATCAAAAGTCAAAACACTGGCAGTCGTTTGCCAAAACATAGGCAGACGCCTGAAAAAACCAGGCAGGCGCCTGTCAGACACCTAGCAAGAGCTTGGCACCTTTTTGTCTGATAGTTCATAAAAAAATAAATTCCGCAATGGCCTGGGAGGTTTGGGCAAGCACCCGACTTCAAAAACTTGGTTTTTTTTTTTTTTTTAAGATTTTGACTTTGAAAACTTTTTCCATTTGAGACCTTTATAATTTATAACTTTAGAAAACATATTTTAAAGTCTTTAAAGAATGGTTTCTTAGATTTTGATTTGTCTTAAAAAGCTTCAACCATTTTATATCGAGTTTTACTTAAAGTACTTACATCAAGACTCTCTTAATGACTCTAAATCTTTTAGCTCTTGGAGTCTTCATGCTTTTCTTTTGCTTTGATTCCTTTCTTTGAGCTTTAGACCAACTGTTGACTTTTTGAGCCCAATCCCTGTTTTGATAATGACAAACCATAGTATCCCACTTGTGTAACTGAGTGTGAACAAGTTTATATTTCTGTAAGCACAAGTGATGAATGCAAAATGGAAGTCGTAAAGAGCACTGAGAAGAACATCAATCGGCATACTCCATGGAGCATTGAGGAGCAGAAGACACGAAGACTTATTTATTTTCTGGGTTGTAATAGTAATTAGGGATGAATGTACATGCATCTTACATGATTTAAAATTAAAGCTCTATCTAACCTTAGATTGACCACAGGACCTCCAAATAACATGGAAAATTCTTTTCATAAAATGCCTAACTTATACAAAAGTTTTTAAATGGTTTTAAAGTTAAAAGAAGGCAAAAACTAAATTTTTCAAAGAGGTCGGTCAACCGGCCAATCGACCGAATGTTAGAAATCAACAATTTTCTCACTCAATTCGATCTCATATCAAACCATGTTCAACATGAAAATTGTGAAATTTTCCCATAGCTTGAGTTTGATACCTAGAACGTCCAAATTGGAGTTACACATAAAAAGTTATGGCAAAAACACTAAAACATGTCCGTAAGAGAAACACTCCCTTCATGTTTCTTCTGTCTCATTGATGGACATTTTTATCAAACCAAACATAATTATCTTAAAATGTGTTCAATAAGAAAGTTGTGGTATTTTTTCTTACCTTTCTATTAGTATCAAGAACATCCAATTTGGAGTTCTATAGGAAAAGTTATGGCTGAAACACTGAATAGTGTTTGCGCAGAAAAGTAGAGGCCGGTCGACCGAACCTTCACTACGGTCGACTGAAACTCGTTGATTTCAAGCCTCGGTCGACCGTACCTTGAGCCTGGTCGACCAACCTTCTAGGGCAAGTGTCCCAAAGGCCGAAAAATGGCTAGTTTTCAAAATAAAAATATATTTTAAGGTCCCAACGGCTATATAACGGTCATAAGAGGTTTTTGCCTATAAATACAACCCAAAACACTTGAAAATGGTTGGAGAATCCCTTTATTAAATTAGTTTATCATTCTTTGATTCTCCCATACTTCTATACCCCATTTGTTCTTTAAATTCTCATTTTTCTCCTACTCTTCTTTTATTTGAAAATCATTTTGGGAGAAAATATTTTTTGGGGTTTTATGTGAAGAGGCATGAGCATATATCATATACATATATATTGCTTGATGGTTTTCTTCTTTCATTTGTGATATATTTTCAAAGATTAAAATGTCTCCTATTCTCTTCTTTTGAAAACCATTTTTGGGGAAAATATTTTTGGGGCTATATTTGAAGAGGCTTGAGCATATAACATTCTCTATATGTATATTGTTTGAAGGCCTTTCTATTTTTCATGTTTTTCAAAGATTAAATTTCTCCCATATTCTTTTAATTGAAAAAATATTTTTTGGAGAAATTTATTGTGAAAAATGTCTTGAAGGCTTGGGCTAATATTCTCGCTCATATATTTTGCTTGAATGCCTTCTTGGGATTAATTTTACTAAGGTCAATCATTTTGAAGAAAATCCTAATATTCTCCTACTCTTATCTTGAAATACATTTGTTGGAGAATATCTTTGGGTTATACAAGAGGGAGCCTTAAGCATATATCAAATTAATATATACTTGCTTGAGAAGCTTCTCCTTTTATTTTATAAAGGTCAATCATTTTAGAAAATAAAATCTTTTTCCAAACTCTCAAGTTTTACTTGAAAAATATTTTGAAAGAAAACTCATACTCTACATGAGCTTCATTTCAAAATCATATGAGAATGCATATTAGATTTTAATGTTGTACATCCCTGCTTAGTTTAGAAGCATATTTTATGTACAAAATGATTTTCATGTAACGGTTCGGTTCAGCCCGTTAATTGAACTGGGGAGTCTTAGCCCCGCAAGTGAGACCGGTTCGGTTCAGTTCGGAATTAAACTGGGGAGTCTCAGCCTCGCAAGTGAGACTAGTTTGGCTTAGCCTAGTAATTGAGCTGGGGTTTTCCTCACCCCGTAAGGAGAGGATGTAAAAGGCTTTTGCTCCGCCCGGTTAAGTGAGTAGGTATAGTGGAATCCTTAGGGGTAAGCCCAAGGCGGGGATGTAGGCTGGTTTGGCTGAACCTCGATAACAAATCTGGTGTCGCTCTTTCTATTTTATTTAAATTCCTGCACTTTTATTTCAGCATGTGTATGAATGTTTATTTAATGTTGAAATTATTCTCATGCACACATTTGATTTAAATAAGATACTGCACATGTGTATGTTTGCTTTTATTGTTAAACTCGCTTTACATACACGTATACATGTTGAATGGGATATGATACTGTAATGAATCGGCGAATTGTTTAAATTAGCCAAAAAGTTTTTAAAACCCAATTCACCCCCCCTCTTGGGATCACACCAATTCCAACACTAACTTTGAGCTTCAATCCTTTAAGCTTTCATAATATATGTCAATCTTTGAGCTTTAACTTTCATTTAACTTGAGCCACTTGTTTGCATATTTCCATTGAGCTATCTAAGTTTTGATTTCTGAAACATATCAACTTGAAAGCATATAAAATTTCATTGATTTGTTATCATCAAAATAAGAGTCGTAAGCCTTATTAGGCCAACACACTCACAACTCCATGTCCAAAAAATCCAACATGGGACTCACGGATCAATTGGGATACAATCGAATAATCTGAGCTTATAGACCCTACAGATTGCACAAATGACACGAAAATAGTTTGCAAAATCTATAACACTACACGCTCACCTGCAATTCCCTTTGCCGCAAATTATCGAACACTTGGTGCATACTTGTTCAAATCCTTTGAAACAAATTCATCCCGAACCGATTTCGAATCCTAACTGATATTGAAAATACCAGAACTCACATCTTTAACCTCAATGAAATCAAAACTGCAAGAACCTGTCGAATTAAACAACCATCCCAGCATCATAAATTACCAAAATGTTATTGAAGATATAGCCCAAAAAACGAGCACAACTCATTAGGCAAAGAAGAATCGGCCCAACTGATGAGCAACGCTCGTGAGGCTAGAACACTGCCCAAAAAATGAGCACAACTCATTAGGCAAGGAAGAATCGGCCCAACTGACAAGCAACGCTCGTGAGGCCAGAAGACTGCCCAAAAAATAAGTACAACTCATTAGGCAAAGAAGAATCGACCCAACTGATGAGCAACGCTCGTGAGGCCAAAAGACTGCCCTAAAAATGAGCACAGCTCATTAGGCAGAGAAGAATCGGCCCAACTGACAAGTAACGCTCGTGAGGTCCAGAAACGATCCAAAATATAAGCACAACTCATTATGCCAAAAATGGCAAAAGAAAAATACAACTCATTAAGTCACAAGCAGTCCAAAATGCCTCAAGAAGAGCTACTCGATAAAATAAAATATAAAAAAAAAATAATAATAACAACAACAACAACAACAACTTTCGAACTTTGGAAGGTAGCTTCAAAAATTTGAACCTAAGGGGGGCAACTGATATACCCCAAATATATCACCTACCTAGAAAAGACCAGAGCATAGCATTATGAGGGCAGTTACCACCCAAGTCAACCGCCCGACCGGAGCAATTGACGTTCACCTTATAATAAGTAGAGCAATTCACGCTAACGAGGTAAGAACCGAAGCGATTCACGTCCACACCATAACTCGCCAATAAATGACATCACACCCTTGGGTCAACCTCCGTCACTATAAATAGGGATTTGAAGAAGTGGTTAAGGTATTTCATTCTAACACAGTTTACTGTTGCAAAAAAACCTTTCAAACTCATCCCTTAAAAGGAGTACACCCCGAGTCCTTCAAGCCACTTTTATATGTCTCTCTTTAGGTGATCATGATCAAGGATCGTGAAAATTATTCAATTTTCAGCTGCACCAGGCCTATTTGTATATTCATGCAGCGAAGAAATCAAATATCCCTACGAATTAATTCTGTAGACTATAGACCGATCAGTGCTATAGTGACTACAAGAGCTCGATCAGAACTCCAACTACATGCATGTAGCAGCAGTGCCAGCGGTCCCTCTGCACTCCGCACACATTTCATTTTACATTTCATTTTCCGAATTCAATTCAATGCCGCCAAGGTATATTTGAAAAAAAAAAGACTTTGCTTTTAATGAATACATTTCCCGCTGTATTCTGAACTCAACCACCCCAACGGTACGTCTCTTTATTATAAAGCCATATACCCCTAAATCAGGCACCTCCCACATTTCTCCTTCCTTCCCTTTCATTCCATCAGTTATCTCCCTTTCCCTTTTTTCTCTTCCCTTTTCTCGCCAACCAAACACTACCATATATACTTCCCATGCCATTTTATATTTAATCTTCATACATTCATTCCCAGCCCTTAGGCACATTAATTAACACTCGCTCAAAATGATCATAACGGTGAAAAGGGCGATCGCCGCCGTAGGGTGGGTGCCCTCCCACGTGTGGGCATCGGACATAGCCGTGGCCTTGCTGGGTCTCTTCCTCTTCAGCTCCCTCCTACAGAGGCTCACCCACAAAGGCCCCATGCTGTGGCCCGTCATGGGCATGGCCCCCGCCTTCTTCCTCCACCTCCACCACATCTACGACTGGGTCACCCAGGCCCTCATCCAGTCCGGCGGCAAGTTCAACTACCGTGGCATTTGGATGGGCGGCGCCTACGGCCTCATCACCGCCGACCCCTCCCACATCGAGTACCTCCTCAAGACCAACTTCTCTAACTTCCCCAAAGGCAAGTACTACCGTGAGCGCTTCCGCGACCTCCTCGGCGACGGCATCTTCAACGCCGACGACCACCTCTGGAAGCACCAGCGTCGCGCCGCTACATCCGAGATGCACTCCCGCCACTTCGCCCACTACTCCCTCCGAACCATCACCGACTTGGTCCACCACAAGCTGTTGAAGCTCACCAACAAGCTGGCTTCTTCCGGCGAGCGAGTAGACCTGCAGGAGGTGCTTCTCCGTTTCACGTTCGACAACATCTGCACGGCGGCATTTGGTGTGGACCCCGGCTGCCTCGCCCTCGACCTCCCAGAAGTGCCCTTCGCCCGGGCGTTCGAGGAGGCCACCGAGTGCACGCTTTTCCGGTTCCTAGTCCCGCCCTTCGTGTGGAAGCCCATGCGTTTCTTCCTGGTCGGATCCGAGAACCGGCTGGCCCAGGTGATCCGTACGGTCCACGACTTCGCGGAGAAAACCGTGAGGGACCGGCGGGAGGAGCTCCGGAAGGTCGGGAGCCTGAACGGCCGGTCGGATCTTCTCTCGAGAGTCATGGAGAACGAGCAGTACAATTTCTCCGACAACCTGCTCAAGGATTTCTGCATAAGCTTCATTTTGGCAGGCCGGGACACGAGTTCCGTCGGACTGGCGTGGTTCTTCTGGTTAATCCACGAAAACCCCCGTGTCCAAACCCGCATTCTGCGGGAGATCGGTGAAATCCTTAGCCAGCGGAAGACTTGCGGAGCGGAGGAAGCAAATAAGGAGGAGGATGTGGTGTTCGCGGTGGAGGAGTTGGAGAAGATGGTGTATCTGGAGGCGGCGTTGTCGGAGGCGATGAGGCTGTACCCGCCGGTGCCAATGGACTTCAAGGAGGTGCTCGAGGACGACGTGTTTCCGGACGGGACGGCGGTGAGGAGGGGGGCGAGGGTGATGTACAGCATATTCTCAATGGGGAGGATGGAGAGAATATGGGGGAAGGACTGCGAGGAATATAAGCCGGAGAGGTGGATTAATAAGGAGGGGCAGGTGGTGAGGGAGAACCAGTTCAAGTACCCGGTGTTCAACGCCGGGCCGAGAATGTGCGTGGGGAAGAAGTTTGCGTACGTTCAGATGAAGATGGTGGCGGCGGCGGTAATGTTGAGGTATGCGGTGGAGGTGGTGGATGGGTGGAGCGTGGTGCCCAAGATAACCACCACACTTTACATGAAGCATGGGTTGCAGGTGACCTTCAAACCTCGGTCGAGTACACTCCCTGGCCTTAGCTCAGCTAGCTAGCTAGCTTATTATGCATGGTTTCCTCGTCCTTTTTTTTTTTTTTTTTATCCCGTCTTTCTCATTCTCTCAAGTGATATCACATGGGGTAATTGTTTAATTACGGATATAATTGAGCAATAACTTGCTTATTGTAAAATAGAAATAAGAATGTGATAGGAAGTCAGAGAAGCCAAGGAGGAACTTGTGCTCTCACATGTCCTATGTCTAAATTTTAAATGTTAAATGTATGATAAATAAATTTTATTTTTATTAACATTAGACATGTAAAGAGGGGAAGATTTATTTTTAATATATTTAAAATTTTAAAAATAGGCACACAGGCACATGGAATAATAGACATCCTATATAATTTTTCAAAAAAACTACTTAACTTAGCTTATACATAATTACTAGTAGGTAGTATTTAATGCTTCCAATTATGATTATATAACGTGTGGGTTACATGATAATAAGTTATATTTTGAAGTGATCAAATCTAATTACATAGAAGAATAATAAAGAGTGGGAAGTTTAATCTTGACATCTTGCATTTTTTAGTTAGAAGCATGTGCATTAATTAATCTTTATAATTTAAATGCATCATGATATTTTTTTTATTAGCTATGTAGGGCCAAGACTTTTCCCTCTCTCTCTCTATTCATGCACATATTTTTTTAGATACTAAATAAGTAACAAATGTTTCTTCCTCTTTATATATTTAAATATCAGACTTGTTTATTATATGTTCAGTATTTAAGAAATTTATACATGGATACATAATTTTATGCATACGAAATATGCAAGAGGAGGATGTGGAGTACGAGAAATTATACAAAGGACCTCTCCCTCCACGTGTCTATGTATTTGTTTCTTAATCATACACTTACTAAAAATGGATCTCTTTTTTATATTAATAAATGTAAATCAAATTTGATATATGTCTAATATTAAGAAAATAAGCACACAGATAATAAATGGGGAAGTCTCCTATATAATTTCATGTGGAGTACCGCACTACTGCTTGTAATGTCATTTAATGAGTAATTAATTATGTAATTATGTGTGCATAATGTGTGTATGTAAATAAATAAGGGCACAGCTTCAGTGCCTTCCATTTACATGTATAGTTGGCTGTTATACATGCATGAGGGGTGTAGTAATTAAGGTCATATAGCTAGCTGCCGTAGTATTAGCTGCAGTTGGGCAAAATATCTAAATGCGGGTAGAGCCGGAAATGTTTAAGGTAGCTAGCGAGCAGAAAAGGAGGGTGAGGGGAAATTATAGGGCATCTCTCATTTTATGTGCAAATTTTAGGAACCTCACTTAAGAATTGTCAATACAAACTTTCCCTTATATTTTGTTATTTTTCGAGGAAAAGTCCATCTATCAAGAAGGATTCGTGCCATTTTTAAAATTTCAGAGAAAGTTTGTGTTATTTTTGACAAACCTCACCAAAAAGTACTTGAAATTTTTTGAAACTTCAGAAAAAAAAAATTATTTTTTTACCAAACTTGTTTTGTCTATTATTTTTGAAACTTCTTCAAAAGAATCACAAATTTATTTCAAAACTTATCAAAAGATACAATCTCGACATGTATTTTTATAAAATACTAGAGTAAGCATTTTCTTTTGGTAAAAGTCAGGAAGATATCTAAAACTTTTTGAATTTCAGGGTAGGCTCTCCAAAATTTTAAAATCTCAAAAATAAAATTAATGTATTTTTACTAAATCTCGAAAAAGTCAGGATCTGTTGTGTGGAATCACGTGAAAGATCTGGCCTGGTGTGTGTCATGCATAACTGCGCAATGCACGTAACACATTCTTGGTCGCACAAGTAGCTGCTTATGATTACGTTCGTACTTCGGCTTACGTCTACGGATGACCATGCATCTATCTGTTCCTGCTGCATGTATAACTAAAATGACAATTTCTTGTGTGCATGACAAGTAGCTACTAGCTAGGCTAGCTGATTCAATACACCATCTCTTTTTGTTGACACCCTTTTTGTCTGCATGACCACTGACAACTTGCAAATTAGTAAGTCCATCCCACCTTTTTATTTTTTATTTTTTTGTTATTGTAATTCGCCAATTCCTTTTTACAACAAATAATAACATTGATGACTTCTTTTTTGTTTTGTTTAAAAATCTCTTCATAAAAATTATAAAAAAAAAAAAAATCTAGCTTATGTTATGTGATATTTTTATTGTCTAGCAATGATAGCCTACATATTTTCATGATAATAAAATTTTAATATTTATAATTACATCATGTTTTTAAGTCCCTAGCCGTGCCTACTTTTTTTAAAATATATATATATATTTATCTCACTAAATAATTTTTTAATGTGCTAATTAAAATAAAATTACATTTTTTTGAATAGTGAACACGATGTTTCTAATCACAAGGGAGAGATACTATTATTAGCTAACTAAATATTTCATATCAATTGCTCGTCCCCAACTAATTTTGTCGTAAAAGTGAAATAACTTATTAACAAAAGATAAAACTAAAATTTTAGGCTGTTTTTGTTGTGAAAATTTGCAAGTGCACGAAATCGTAATAAGTAATATAGTGATAAAGTAGGATGTCGAATTCACGAGAACTATTTACTTATTAACTATTGTTCTAATCCTAAATTATTTGAAAATCAAGAAAAGTGGTGGATTTTGAATCTAAAAAATAAATAAATAAAATTAAATCAACTAAATACTTAAAAAGAAGAAAATTTCAAACTAGAAGAAAACATTAAAGCATCCGTGTAGTGACCCTAAGAATAATAACATTTTAATAATAAGAGGGAGAGAAAATAGATACAGAAACAAAAGGAGGCTGTAGACTTTATCGACGAACGCCATTACATTTTAGAGATAATATTAAATAAAAATAATTTCAAAAATTTTCCAAATTTCGTCGACGAACACAGGGTTTCATCGACGAATACAGGGCTTTGTCGACGAGAAAATACCGAGGGGTTCTAAGGCAGCCTGAATTTCATCTACGAATACAGGGTCTCGTTGACGAAATTTGTGAAGGACTCGTCAACGAAATCCCCTGTTATATATATACGAGAATCCGAGAATAAATTCATTTTTAAGAAGTCCCTCTCTCTCTTCTCTCTCTCTCTACGACTCTCTCTCCCTTCTCTCTTAGTTTTCGGCCCCACCAGTCGCCGGATCGACGATCCAAAGCTACCACAACGCTCCCGGAGGAGTTTTCCACAAATTTGTCGGAGCAGATCGTCGAGAAAATGAAGTTGGATTTCATCCCAAATTCTGGGTAAGGTCTTTTATTGAGTTTTTGACTGTCTAACAGTTATAGAAAATGATGTAGACTAAGAAATACTGAAGTTTTGTTCTGGGTAATTGTGTTTTCAGGATATTGGATTAGAAATCCTGTGGGTATAGAGCCAAATTTTTATAAGGGCTTTTTAAAGTTGAGGTAAGGGAAATATGCTATGTTAGGAGTTTTAATAAAGTTAATAGAGATTTTATAAGCATATTTTTATGTCAATTTATTATACAGTTTTTATAGAAAATGAGCATAGATGTTTGTGTGGCCTAAGTAGATTTCATGTGAAAAATGAAGTTAAACAGTTGTCATGAAACATCATACTATACTAAATACAAAGATAGAAATAGCATATATATATTTGATATAGTTTTCCAGCATATGAGATTATACAAATATAGATTTATATTCACAGAGTAATGTACATGCATATACAGTTTTTATATGAATAGTTCATGAGATAGATATATACATATATATAGATAGATACATGTATACAACTACTCAGATAAGTAGTTATATTATAGCTTTATACAGAACCGTAATACAGAGTTACAGAATGTCATGTTTTCCTATTAACATAACGTACAGAGTATACAGACAGAGTTTATAGACAGAGATATAGACAGATATATATATATATATATATATATATATATATATATATAGAGGTAGCATCGAGATGCTACGAAATATAGTATACAGAGATTTCAGTATATACAATATAGAAAAATAGAGTTATGGTAATTTTGGAAACATGACGAAAACAGTAAAAGAATATATATGTATAGTATCAGACCCCTGTGGAAAGATTACAGACAGATACAGTACAGATAGAGATTACAGAGCACGGTACTGTTGCTAGATACAGATAGAGTGCAACCACATATCTCAGATAGTATGTGGGTACTGTCAGCCGTGCTCGGAGAGTTTGCAGCTCCACAGTTCACTGGGTTGAGGGGGCCGGTTTGACAAGATAGCAGCCAGTCCCGCACCTAAGAGAGTATGCAGTTTGGCCGGGCTGGGGTAGTGTAGAGTATATTGACTCATCTGGAGGGCCGACCAGATGGAGTCCCGCCTACGGGCCGCACAACCCTGTCATGAGGGGTTAAATCATGACATACAGAGTCCTAGGGAATAAGAAGAGTTATGTATATGTATACAGTTATACAGTATATGATGAGTATAGTATGATATATTATCATTATGAAAAGTAGAAAAATACAGATGATATAGTGTACTTTAAATTCAGCAAGAAAGATATGTTTTACAGATCATTTATTGCATTACAGTTCAATTACTATTTTAAAAGCATACTTAACTTAGTTGCAACACACTAGTAATAGCATATTTCCACTTACTGAGCGTTGACTCACCCCATTACTCTAACATTTTTCAGGTGAGCCAGTGAGGCGAGCAGATCGAGCTCGCGGATAGAGGGTATTTAGATCACCCTGGGTTTTGGGTGAGTTTTTGACAAGTTTGTATTTTTGGGAAAGATGAGGATAGAGGGGTTTACTTTGTATGGATATGATCTGCATATACTGGATTCTGGTATTGTACAGTTATGTTGTAATAGTGATATGCTTTATGTTTCCGCTGCGTAGGAATGCTTATCATATGACTTTGGATACGTGGTTACAAATATATATATATATATATATATATATATATATATATATGAAAAAAAGAAAAAGAAATTGGAGGTCGTTACAATCCGACTTACCTAACCAATCCAATTTCAAATCCTAATCATGCAATCAATCAATTATCATTCTATTTGATAACAAAATATTCTAACTTATCTAAAACACTCTCTCGAGTAGAATTAGAATTACCCAACATAACCCATGATATGTCTATGTGAATTTAAAAGCATTTGAGTACATTAAGATTAATCATATTTCACATAAAAGTCGCAAAAATCATGTTAACACATTCGTGTCTTTCGTTCAATTCATGGCATATATCATACGAAGCTAAACTACATGCATTATATTTCCAATTAACATGCACAACAAATCACTCAGATAGTAAGTGGTATGAGGTCGATCGAGCTTAGTTGTGGATAGGCTCCCCATCATATATGGGTTGAGGAGGGCCGATTTGACCGATGAGTAGAGTGGTTTACCCTGGTAGGCCAGCCAGGATAGATCCAGCCTTCGGCCCGCACAACCCTGTCATGAGGGGTTAAATCATGACATACAACCATGCAAAGAAATATTCTCAAATAATATATATTAGATTTTCCAAAATAGTAGTTGTAGTAACCCGGAAAATAATAGAATTTAAATAAAGAATGAGAGAAAATAGAAACAGAAACAGAAGGAGGCCGTAGACTTCGTCGACGAACACAGGGTCTCGTCAATGAAGGTCGTCAGAATTTTGTCAATGAACATAGGGCTTCGTCGATGAGAAAATACCGAGAGACGGTTCGAGCTGCTCTGAATTTTGTTGACAAACACATGGTCTCGTCGACGAATTTTATGAAGGGCTCGTCGATGAGGTGACGTGTCTCATCGACGAGGTGATGTGTCTCGTTGAAGAACCTAACCCTATAAATAGTAGAAACTCAGGGTTTTTATCATTTTTCACCGAGCTCTCTCTCTACGTCTCCCTCTCCCTTCTCTCTTCAATTCCGGCCCCACCAGTCGCCCAATCGACGATCCGAAGCTACCACGACACTCCTGGCGGAGTTCTCTACGAATCTGTTGAAGTGGATTGTCGGGAAAACAAAGTTGGATTTCATCCCAAATTCAAGGGTGTTTTGTAGGAGGCCCTGCGGGTGTTAGGTTTGTATTCACTAGGGGCTTTCCAATAGTCAGGTAAGGGAAATATGCTATGCTAGGCATTTCTTAAAATATGATACAATTTATTTAATTATGAAAATTATGTATTTAGTATGGTGTGGCTTGTGAATATGTATATGGTACGAGGATATGTTTTACGAATTTAGTTTCATGATTTTACGAATTTTAGTATTAT
Organism: Malania oleifera; assembly: GCF_029873635.1. Lineage (NCBI taxonomy): Eukaryota > Viridiplantae > Streptophyta > Magnoliopsida > Santalales > Ximeniaceae > Malania > Malania oleifera. The sequence continues at coordinate 80,070,201 of NC_080428.1, read as the reverse complement.
GATTATGCGAATTTCAGTATCATGATTTTATAGATTTTAGTAACATGATTATACGGATCTCAGTACCATGATTATACGAATATCGGTATTATGATTATGCAGTTACAGTGTTATGATTATACAGTTCTCAGATTTACAGTACAGTTTATGCAGCATCATGGTTATTACGATTACTTTAGAATCATGATAAATCAGATAGATATGTATAGAAATATATTATACGATATCAGACCCTGTTGGACTTGCAGTTACAGAGCACGGTACCGTTGTTACAGATATTATGTTACTTATTTAGTGTAACCATCTATTCAGATAATACGCGGTAAGGTTGATCACCTAGGCCCTTGAAAAGGTTAGGCTCCCCATCCAGATATGGGTTGAGGTGGGCAGATCGACTAACGGAGTTTAGTGATTTATTCTTGGTTGGCTAGCCAGGGTAAATCCAGCCTACAGGCCGCACAACCCTGTCATAAGGGGGGCAAGTCATGACACACAGATAGTCACAGGGAACAGTTTCAGTTGCTATTACATATGTACGGATTTATAGAAACAGGGACCATATTTATATACACTAGAAGTACTTTGAATTATAACCTATAATGCTGCTATGTTAAACAACATGGAAAGGGGTGGTGTATTTTATTATTTGTATTGTACTTTTATATTCAATTATTCATGTTTATATGAAAACAGATTTCATGATGTATAGTAGCTCATTTGCCACACACTAGTAATAGCATATTTCTTCTTACTGAGCGTAGGCTCATCCCAGTGTTGAAACATTTTTCAGGTGATTCAGGTAGGCGAGCAGATCAAGCTCGCAGGTAAAGGGGCGTCAGTAGTGCCCTGTCAGAGAGTGAGTATCATTTTTGGAAGTATTTTTGTATAGCCCTCACTAGTTGAGGTTATTTTGGGAATAGTGATATATGTATATATTTTGGGAAAACATTTCTGAACTCTGGTATTGTATGTAATGATTTATGGTTATGTTACATGATTTCCGCTTCTTACTGCTTAGGTTTTGGTTGGGTTTACCCCCAGCATGGTATTAGAGCATGTAGAATATTAGTGTAAAAAAAAAACAATTAATTAAGCAGGTCGCTACAATAGTATTATTATGAAAAGTAATTTCATACAGTTTGACATATTAAATTATGTAGTTAAAAGTTTTATAATATGTTACATAGTATCAACATTTTCAGTTGTAGTTATTTGTACTACTCTTAACTTAGATTAATTTTTACAGATCCACATCTCAGTATCCATACACTAGTAATAACATGTTTCATCTTACTGAACTTTGACTCATTACAGTGTAGAATTAATTTTCAGGTGAGCTAGTTGGGCGAGCAGAGTAAGCTCACAGATAGAGGAGCTGTTAGTCTGTTCTTTTTGAGGGTGAGTGTTTTTGGGGTACAATTTTGTTAGCTCTGGTATTAGTAAGAGTAGTTCTTGAGAGTACAGTGAAATATGTAATATTTGTAGAATATTTAGACACTCTGATATTTTATATATATATATATATATATATATATATATATATAAGGTTGTGTTTCATGTTATTTGCTTCCGCTGTGTAGGAAATTGTTTTAATTTAAAATAGTAGAAGATTTTTATTTTTATAAGGAGGTTGTTACAAGTATAACTCTCACCCCCTAACGAGATGATCAATATAGGCATTGTGACTAACCTCTGCTTCAGTTCCTGAAAACTCTACTCACAGCTGTCGTCCTATTCAAATCTGGTGTACTTCTTAGTCAGATGTGTTAGAGGCCCTAATAAGGCTGAGAATCCCTAAAAAAAAAACGACGGTAATAACCATCTAACCCGAAGAAACTCCTGATCTCCTGGACGTTCCTTGGCCTAGCCCAATTCACAACCGCCTCAATCTTATTAGGATCCACAGAAATTTTATCTCCTGAGATAACATGCCCCAAAAACATAACTTTCTCGAGCCAGAATTCACATTTACTGAACTTAGCGTACAACTTCTTTTCTTTGAGCATCTACAAAACTTGCCTCTAATGCAACTCATGTTCCTCATAGCTCCTCGAATAGACCTACTGATCTAAATATGGATGGAAGATCCTATTCATCAAATCCATAAATATCGTAGGAGCATTCTTCAGACCAAATGGCATAACAAGAAAATCGTAATGCCTATATCTGGTTCTGAAGGTCGTCTTTGATACATCCTCCGCTCTCATCTTTACCTGATGGTAGCCTGATTTGAGGCCAATTTTAGGATATACCCGTGTACCCTGGAGCTGGTCAAATAGATCATCTATACCGGGCAGAGGATACTTGTTCTTGATTGTTACCTTATTAATCTCCCTGTAATCTATACACATCCTCATAGACCCGTCCTTCTTCTTCACAAATAGTACTGGAGCTCCCCACGGAGATACACTAGGTCGAATAAAGCTTTTATCAAGTAAATCTTGCAACTAATCTTTCAGTTCTGCCAACTCTGCATGCGCCATTCGATATGGTGCTTTAGAGATCGGCACTGTACCTGGAAGTAGATCAATGGAAAAATCTACCTCACGATCGGGTGGTAAACCCAGTAATTCATCCGGAAACACATCAATAACTCCTTTACTACCGGTGAGCTTCACTTCATTCCCTGCGGTTTCCTTCATGAAGGTCACAAATCCCTGACAACCACTCAGAAGTAGCCTCCTCGTCTGAACAACTGAGACCATCTAAGGTAGAGATTGCACTTGTGACCCTATAAATCTAAATTCTAGTCTTCCTGACGGTCTGAATATCACTTCTCTCTCACAACAATCTATACTGGCAAAATTACTTGCTAGCCAATCCATGCCGAAGATGATATCAAACCCATGCATATCTAGCACCACTAAGTCAGCAGATAAAATTCTCCCCTAAACATCAAATGGACAACCACGGAGCATCATACTATACCTCACTGCTAACTTGGTTAGTGTAGCTACTAGTAGTTCAACATCTAATATTTGTGTGTCTACCCCACATAATTTAACACACCCCAAAGACACGAACGAATGTGTGACACCTGAATCAAATAATGCAAAAACTTTAAACATAAACATACTGACCGTACCTGTTACCATGTTGCCAGCTGCCTCAGTATCACCCGGCGTCAGAGTGAAAACCCTGGCAAGAGCCATATTCCTCTACTGGCCTCCACGTGGCACCTGATAGCCTCCTCGAGCAGGTCTAGAAGCAGGAGCAGCACCAATATGAGCCTGACAATCCCTTATCATATGCCCTAGCTCCCCACACCAGTAGCAAACACCTCGCCCTGCACGACACTCTCTCAGGTGTCTCTTCCCGCAAGATGGGCAAGCTGGAGATGGTTGCACATCCTGGAAACCGCGATTTCCGATCTCCAGTCTCCAATCTCTATAGTAGCCACCTCTCTTCCATGAACCACGGCTGACTCCCTGCTGGGAACCAGAAGGTGTGGATCTCTTCTTCTGTCTCTGCTCCTCAGCCTCTAACTGCTCTCCAATCTCTGCTATAGTGGCTCTATCAACCAGCTCGGCAAAATCCTGCAACTTTAGTATCGACACCTGCTTATATATTTCTCTCCTCAGATATCTCTGAAATTGCTGCACCTTTTTCACCTCATCTGGTATAATGTATGGGGCGAAGAGAGATAGTTCAATGAACCTCGTTGCGTACTGTTGTACGGTCTGCTGTCCCTACTTCAGATTTAGGAACTCCTCTATCTTAGTTCCTTGGACGAAGTCAAAAAATACTTGTCAAAGAATATCTCCTTAAACCACTCCCATGTCATCTCCACAGGTACTGTCCTCGGCTGCTCCAGGAGTTTCACCGTCGTCTACCACCTCTCGGTCTCTCCAGTCAGTTTATATGTAGCAAATAGTACCCTTTGCACCCTGTTTTCAACGACTGCAAGATCAGTTCCTTTTGAGAAAGCCGGGAGATTCATCTTAACGAATTTCTCAATCGAGCTACCGTGGCCTTTCGACGGACCACCCTATTCCCTCGAGCTCCTGGCAATTTTGATCATGACTTGTTGTGCTATGCTACACAAAATTGCATCTAAATCTCCACCCGCAGCACTTGAGGGTCCAGCTCCCTCATTTCCACTGGCATGGGCACTACTGCCACCAAGATCTATCTTGAAAAACAAATAACTTAACTCAGAACCCTCTCACTATACATATCATCCAACCAATATAATATATATTGTCAGTTAATTCATCTCTCCTGATCTTAATTCAAGGTTCAATCCTGTAACCTAGATACCCAACCCGACGATAGTTTACCATGACTTTTCTAAAATCGTCTCCCCAAGAAAATCACATAAATCACCACGAAAGTCTCGCATCTAGACTACAAAACCAGACCTCAAATTCCCTTATCCTATACTCTGATATTATTACTGCTGCATTCTAGAGTCTACAGATCTTAGCATCCTAGGCTCTGATACCAAGCTGTAACGACCTGCTTATCTCATCCTATAATAAAACATAATAAGTAAAATAGTCAACCCGAACCCTTGGGTAGCGGGGACACCTGTCATACACAGTGGAACCTAAGCAACAGTAAATGTAAATCATCAACCTCATAACCACAAAATATATAATACTAGAGTTAATGATAATCCAAAACACTGTGTATATATACATTCTCCCAAAATATCCAAAAATATAAAAAGTATTTCCTAGGATCCTACAACAAGACCATTGATCCTAATTCAAACTTACCCTCCTAACGGAGTGGTACAACGGGCTTAACGGCGGCCAAGACTCGCCGGTCCTTCTAGGTTTTCTGAAAATTATTTAAGTTCGGGGGTGAGACACTTCTCAGTAAGGGAAAATAAACTAAATACAGTTGTGTGACAACATGAATATTTGTTGCAATTATACATATGTAGTACATTTCATATATCTAAAACATTCATCATAACATACTAAATAATCAAATACTTTCGTATTTTCTAATACATCATATAGTTCATAAAATGGTTGGTATAGCTGATAGTAATGAAAACATACCCAAGATGAATAGCTAGCTGATATCATATATTACCCCCCTATGATGGGTTGTGCAGCCCGAAGGTGGGACCCGACAATGGCTAGCCGACCACTGCTGAGTCAAAAATGTCTGTGAGTACGATGGACCCACCACACCCTAGTCCAGACTGCCAGGTGGGCGTCTCTACACTGAAAACCACATCGACTATCCATCTCCCACTCCCTCGTAGGGTGGTTAGCACAAATCTAAACATAAATATCTGATCTATATAGCTACGGTACCATGCTCCTGAAACTGAACTAAACTAACATCCGGGTTCTAATAACATATAGCACATGATAATATAGCATTTAACATAAATAGATTGATAACATTTCTATACTTTCATAAATACGTCCTTGCACCGAGCATTTCGTAAACACGGCCTTGCGCCGAACATTTCATTAACACGACCTTGCGCTTGAAACATATAACATGCACGGCCTTGCGCTGATTATCAATCACGACCTTGCGCCGAAAATCTCATACATATCATTCTGAATAAATAAGTCATTTATCATGTATTTCAAAATCATCATATATTGCATTATTTCATAATTCCTGAAAACATGTTTATTCGTAAAATTGCCATAATATAATACATATCATGTAAAAATAATATTCATGTCACACAATACTGAATAAAATCATACATTTTATTCTAGAATAACTACAGAAAGAACAAATTTCGCTTAAAAAGCCTTATCTGAAACCATCTGCTCTTGCAGATTTGGAAAGAACTTCCTCAAGAGCGTCGTGGTGGCCTAAGATCGTTGATCCGGTGAACGACGGAGCCGAAATCGAAGAGAGAAGAGAGAGAAACCGTAGGGAGGAGAGAGAGAGAGAGAGAGATTTTTTTTTTTTCTAATTTCTTAGTGAAAAATCTGAGGCTTACAATATTTATATAAGGGGTTTCGTCGACGAGTCACGTCACCTTGTCGATGAGGTTAAGAGATAATTCTTCGATGAACTTCCCATTCGTCGACGAAATTCAGAGTTGCCCAAGTTGCCATGTCGTCAACGAAGTCTGCTGCCATCTTCCATTTCCCTCTCTCTTTAATATTTAAATATCATTATTCTTCGGGTTGTTACATATAGTTAGTTGATAAATTTTAGAAATGTGAAAAATGATTGGGCAGCGAATTTCGAGAACGAAATTCTTTTAAGGATGGGAGAATGTAGTTATCCTAAAAAAAATAAATTAAATTAAATAATTATTATTAATTAAATTATATAATATATTAATATAATATAATATAATATATTATTATAAGATATGATATATGTAAATCTCTTGAAGGATAAGATCCTTCCGGAGATAAGAAATCCAAAGAACAAAGAACGCTCCACCCCAGACTTCTCATGCCTCCTCTGCCCTCCTCCTCTCTCACCTCAATTTTCTCGGCATATATTCTGCCGATCAGGAAACGGAAGATGCCGTTGGTTTCCTATCTCGTTGGTAAAATACCTTGCATGTGTTTGACTAGGAACAAGGAATGATTTCATAAATATGGTTTCATTTGAAAATAATGAATATATATGTTGTACACAAACCTCATGATAGTCACACACTGATTTAATATATTTCATCCTTACTGAGATGTGTCTCACCCGATATAAGTTCTATCTTTTTTCAAGACCTTCGTGTGATTGAGCTTAGTGAGCTTGGGCTGGTATAGCATTTTTGAAAGAGAGAGAGGGTATAAACTTTGATTATAATTTTTGGGGTTGTAATCTATTTATGTTTTTGGAGTTGTGAATATTTGTGAATACTGGATGTTGGTATAAACTTTTGGGATTATATAGGTAGAAACTTTGGTATATTATAGAGGAATTGTTATTATTTCTCCTGATACAGGTAATGGAACACGTGGCACTCGGACCCCACTTGGTGGGTTTGGGGCGTCACAAGGTGGTATGAGAGATGTATTTCAAATAATACTTCGGACCCTAATTTTGGATTTGAGGTATTACAAATTATATTTTTACAAAAGATTCAATTTAGATGGGTATTAAATAAGGGATAGGCTGATCTAGTTGTCTAGCCTAGGCCATGACCCTTTGATACCTTAAAGCCGAAATAAGAATGGTACATGCCCCCAGGCATATGGTCGGGTGATAAGGGTGAGCCTTAGAACATGTTAGTAACTCTAGTGGATTTGGGTTCGATTCCTACCGCTCACGCTGTACATCCGCAATTTACCTCTTGTGTGTTGATTGTGGGCATGGCTGGCGTAGGCAACATATTAGTCTGGGTAAAAGAAAATACCTGGACACCGTTGGATACTATTGCTAAATAAAAAAGAATGGTGCATACATGACAAACGGGTCAGCTTGACCCGAGAATTGCTGGGTAGCCCCGCCAGGCGCAGACGGCTGACCCCTCTGTTTTCTTTCTTACGCTCCAAGTTTCTGCCATTGGCAACTTCCCAAGCCTTCTCAGAGTTCGAACACTTCTCTCACTTCTCTCACCCAGACAACGAACGATCTGCAACGGTTAACTCACTGTTCTCTCAGGTAGCGTCCGCATGTCAGCAGTCCAATCATGTACCTCTCTAGGATTCTGTTTCAATTTATTCAAAATACATCCTTTTTTCTCAATCTATATTTCGTACGATTATGTGAAGCTTTACAGTCATTTTGATTACCATTTTTTCATTCTAACTGAGATCTCTGCCATTGTGTGTGATTTTGAACGTTTGGTAATCTAATGGTTTTAGGTTGGTGTTGGACTGAAAATGTCGAAGGCTGCCATTGATGTTCCTCCCAAGGGTGGGTTTAGTTTCGACCTGTGTAGAAGGAACGAAATGCTTTCGAGCAAAGGAGTTCAGCCTCCTTCATTTCGCAAGACAGGAACTACTATTGTTGGTCTGATTTTCCAGGTACTTGTATCGTAGTGTTTGCCATTTCCGCGTATTTGCCCATATGGTTGATTTGATTTAGATTTTTTTTAATTATGGCATTTTGTTTGATAAGAGTCTGAGAATTATAATAGTTTGCACAAAATGACTTGATTGGTTGGTCGGTCTCTTGTGTATGATTAAAGAACGTAGGGGAAATTGCTGTTTTTTTGCTATCAGATTAAATGACTTTAAACTTTGCAGAATAATCATTTGGATTAATTTTTCTATGTGAATAAAAATTATTGCTACAAAAATTATGAGACAATTTCAAGCATTTTGTCATTTATATTGAAAACCTAATCTATATCTTTTTTCCCCCTTTTCTCATCTACATATAATTATATATTGAAAACCTAAGCTATATCTTTTTTCCCCCTTTTCTCATCTACATATAATTACAATTGCTTCAGTCATAGAGAATGATGTAATATGATTGGAGAATACAAATAAATAGGAGAGTGTGGCTTTGCCTTGTCTTTGCCCGAATATGCACATAAGTAATGGTCATCTCTTATGCGTGAAGTCTCTCTTGAATTTTGTCTGTGCATGAGGCCATACTCAACCTTGATTAGCTAGTCAAACCATTGTTACCAGGGTCATAGCAGCCTACCTACTGACTCATGGGTGGCTTAGAAGCTTGTGACAAGAGAAAGAGGCTTCCTGCTGCTGTGAAGCCTGTGACGAGAGAGAGAGAGAGAGAGAGAGAGAGAGAGAAGAGAGCTTCGTGGTGCAGGATATGATATTTTTACTTAAAATGAAATATAAGCACCATTTATGCAAAATTATCAATTACCACTTGAAATGTCACAAAGTGGAAAAAATATCCCATTCAGTGTAATATTAGATAATTTCAATACTCAAAGCACTTTGTATGGAGGCACCCTTGTGATCTTTGAAATAAAGAACTTATAGAATGAATCTTTGCTTCTGCATTCTAAATTCTAAAGTGCAAATTTGAAGAGCTTCTGTTCACTTCTCCTTAGGGATTATTAGCAGTGTATCTGAGAGGTTTTATTTTTAATAAAATCATAATGCACTCTTAGAGGCACCACTAACAGGCAGGGCTGCAAATGAGCCAATTCATTCACAAAGCTACATGGTGCTCAGTTTGATAATGGCTCTTTTTCACTATGATAAATGAGCCAAGCTCAAGCTTAGATTTAATCGAAAACTAAATGAGACAAGTTTGAGCTATATGATACTTGAATTGCCAAGCTCGCAAGCTTGCTCATTTAATTAGCTTATAAGTTGGCTTATTATAAACTCAAACAATAAGCTTGTTTAATAGGGTCATGAGTTAACTCATCAAGTAGGTTCATCAACTTGTTTGTGTATTGACTCAGAATTTGAATAATCTACTAGTCTTATTGAGGGGCTCATTAATTTATATATATATATATATATATATATATATATATTCAATTTACAGCTCATTTTAAATTACATTATTTTATACTGTTGTGGTTGCAGATGAAGTGAATCATTTGTTTGTTGATACTAACGAGCAATTTTTGGTTTAATTTTAAAACTCATTAATAAACAATGGAAATTTGAACAAAAGCAGACTCAGATCAGCTCATTTAATTCGCAAGCCAAGCTTGAGCTCAATTTTAGAGCTCATATATTAAACAAGCAATGTTTGAACATGTTAAAGCTCACTTCAGCTTGACTCTAGTCAGTTGCAGCCCTACTAGTAACAGCTGCATTCAATCTGATACCAATCCCCATCCAATTGTCTGCAGATGCACAATCTTATAAAATCTTATTTACCATGCTTCCTTAAACCTTAAGTGGTTCTTCATGGAACTTTTGCTGGGCTCTTTTGCACGTCCAGATCTCGACTTTCTCTCTTTTTTCTTTGTGTGGGTATTCTAGCCTATTTCCTAGGCCAACTAGGCAACTAATCCCACAAAGCCAGGCAGTTCCTCTGCTCCACCACAGTCATGATTACCCAGGTATCCATCCAGTGGTTGCTCTGCGAGGATTGTTGATTTCATGGAATTTCAAACTCTTGACTCACGATCCTTTAACTTCTTATTGAGGCCTAGCATGCTGTTAGGCTAACCTTTATTGCGTTACTTTCTTTATTTTCTTATTTCTTTCATTAACATCCAACATTTTTTGCTTCCTAAAATATTTTTGCAGTTTGCTTCTTGCAGAACTGCCAAAATATGCCTCTGAACTTTGGCACTCCACTATTGCAATTCCCATTCCTGTAATTGTCACAGATGTTTAATCTTCAGTGCACAATCTACTCATTATCCCACATTCAATTGTGTATCTTCCTTTGAATGTGGTAGTTTGCTTCTGTCAGTGAAGGTATTATTATTATTATTATTTTTTTTTTTTTTTTTTTTTTGGAGGATTTGGGGGGGGGGGGGGAGAGGGAAGGGAGGATGGAGGAGATTCCAAAGTGAGAATAAAGTACATGTACAAGTAATTATGAGGATCCAGTGCCCCCTGGTGTCTCAGCTTGCATCTAAGTCCTCATTGCATTGAAACTATTGATTTCATGTCAAACATATATTTGAAATTAAGTTTTATTATGTGGAACTTCCAATGCCCCCTGGTGTCTCAGCTTGTGTTTACCACTTTGTAAGTCGCCTTCACATTGAAGTTATTCATAAGCTTTTATTTGAAATCAAGTTTTACATCACCTTTTTCTAAATATATGTTTAGGATGGTGTTATTCTTGGAGCAGACACTAGAGCAACTGAAGGACCTATAGTTTGTGACAAGAACTGTGAAAAAATTCACTATATGGCACCCAACATTTATTGCTGTGGAGCTGGAACTGCTGCTGATACAGAGGCAGTAACAGGTAAGAGTTAATTTCTGTCTTCTATGAGGTGGCTGTGATTTGCTGCTGGTTATGCTAGCATGCATTGCATTATTCACATCTGTTGTGACCTTTGGACAGTTTGTCACACTTATGATATTTATCTTACATTTGCATCACTATGATGTGTGTTATCTTAAAGAAGTTGGATGGAAGCCCGTAATTTTTTGGACTGATTTTACCCTCTTTGTGGGCTGACTTGAAAGAATGGGTTCATGGGTTAGTTGAGTTCTAAGCTGAATAGCATAGTGTTTAATTAATTTGTTAGAATTATATTTATTTGGGGTTTATATTGAATTAGTGTGTCTTATAGTTGTTTTATTTAATTTGCATGGATATGTTTTCAGTTTTGTTATTTTACTCGTTCATATAATTTAGTATATGTTGTAGTATTATAAAGGAGGTTGGTTATTTTGAATTGAATTGGAATTGACCATGTGTTTTCCCTCCTCTCTCTCTCTCTCTCAATCTTCTTTTCTACTTCTTCTTCCTTCTTTCCCTCCCTCTCTCCTCCATCCTACATCTCTTAGACATGGTAAGTTCCCAGCTGCAGCTGCATCGGTATCAAACTGGTAGAGAGTCAAGGGTTGTGACTGCTCTTACCCTTCTGAAGTCTCACCTTTTCAAGTAAGCATATATTTCTAAAATGCTGTCTTTGGCTTTGACATTTGTTGCATAATTGCATCAAATGATTCGAGAAGGCCTAACTGTTCAGTTACATGTCCAGCTACCAAGGTTATATTCAAGCTGCCCTGGTGCTTGGTGGTGTTGATCTCACTGGGCCACATTTGCACACTGTGAGTTGGGTTAGAGTGTTTTAGTTATGCGCATCTTAATCATAGAATGCTCTCATGATTTTAGTATTAAGTTTTTGCGCACTGATTTGTTTTTTGTTGAACAGATTTACCCTCATGGATCTACAGACACACTACCATTTGCTACAATGGGTTCTGGTTCCCTGGCTGCAATGGCTATTTTTGAGTCAAAGTACCGAGAAGGGTTGACAGTAAGTAGGCATACAGTCGCTTGGAATTGCTTTGGGATTTAAATAAGGAATTAGACAAGATTCATTTGTCTCAATTGTGAATTTATTTGATACTAAGTAGACTTAGATTTTGGTGGTGCAACTTCTTACCATAAATGGTGCTGTATGTCTTCGTGTGAAAATGAATTTCCAAGTATTTCTATGCAGAGGGAAGAAGGAATAAATTTGGTATGTGACGCTATTTGCTCGGGCATATTCAATGACTTGGGAAGTGGAAGCAATGTAGATGTTTGTGTAATAACTAAGGTTTTTCATTTGTTTCCACAGCCCTCGAATGGAATTAAATCTTTATCATGTTTCTCCTGTATATATTTACTTTTTTGGGGGCGAAAATCGTCTTCTAAACTCCTTTTGATAATTTGTGATGTTGTAGGGGCACAAAGACTACCTGAGGAACCACATATTGCCAAACCCTCGTACTTATGTCAGTTCCAAAGGTTTTACATTTCCAAAGCCAATAGGTTAGCTGCTTCCTGCCTTAGTTCCCTATATCACTTTTGCTCTGCTATCCATAACCATGTGTAACACAATGTTCTAATTTTTAATTTTTTATGGTTTTTGTCATGTTATTTTGCATCTCGAAAAGCGATATAGATGACTTTGAATGGTATGAAATAGCTTCTGAAGCAATGAATCCCTCAAATGCATTGATATCAGTCAAAATGCAACACCTTCGTGCTTAACTGTTAGTCTACTATTTGAATCTTTTACTATGCTGTACCTCTTGGACATAGTGATGTACCAGTGGAAAGATGTTGCATTGGATGATTTTGATAACTCACTTGGGTTTGCCCTCGTTACCCAATTACAACAAAGGTAGTTTCTTTTCTTTACAAGAATAGTGCAACTAACTCAAAGACAAAACTCCTGTATGACAATCATTGGTAAAAAAAAAAAAAAAAAATTCCCAATTAGTACAGAGGAGGAAGAAAAAAAGAGGAAAACCACTTTGGTTCAAATCGGGATGAATCTTATATTGTTGTGCTCATAGTATATGTGATATGTCTCTTAGTGCTGCACATGTTAGTGCCACCCAGCCCCTCCTTTTTGCCCTTGTGACTTGTTATATATTTGAACCTCTTCCCTTTTATATCAAAGTAGAAACTAGCCATTGAGTAGTTCAAATTTCATTTGCTGTTTGAGCTTTTACTTAAAATTCTCCAAGTATTGTGATCTTTATGGTTTGTGCAAATTGAACATGTACTCTCAACCATAGCTTCATTTCACCTGAAGTAGACGATATTATGAATCTTTGAATTCCCATTCCAAAATAGACTGAGTTTTCTCCTTCAAGTTCGAATTTCAAACATAGTCCTAGAAGGGCGCAAGCTTACCAAGTTGAGCTCGGTCAAATATTCTCCAAATATGTGATTGCATGTTCAATTGAAAATTCAATCATATAAGACGACTTGGTATAGAAAAATTTCCACAATTATATCCTATATAGATCACACAAATCTCCTTGGGCACAAGAATTTGGAAACTCATATTTGCAACTTCTAAGCCCTTAAAGATGTTCTTCAATTTATGAAGCATGGTTACTCTTGGAAATAAGCCTTATACATGTAATGTGCCCAAATGTTTTGGTACAAAATGGGTACATTGGTTCATATTTGTAATTTTTAAAAACTAATTTGTGTTTAGTTTAAGTTTTTATGGGTTATAATTGGAAAATATGGTTATAAGCTTTATTTCTAAAGCCAACATCATGGTGGAGCTACGTAGAGTTCAATGTTGTCAATTAGATAGGTATTTGTGATTAAAAAAAAAAAAGTTCAAAGTTTTCTAACATTTGAGAGGTACATGATTGCCATGGCATCCAACCTAGTGGGGCTTAAGGCTTGGTCTATTTGTTGTTGTATGAATGGCATCTTATGTGCAGGATAATTTAGAGAGAATTTATTTAGTTGACTATTTAGTCATCATAATATTTTAGTTATATCATGTTATGGAAACATTAAGTGACATTTTATCTAGTTGGAGTCTACATATTTTGAATAAAATATGTTATGAGGTGCCAACCATTTTTTCTGTTTTTTATTTCTAAAATTAACAACAACAACAACAAAACCAAGCCTTAGTCTCACTAAGTGGGGTCGGCTATATGAATCATTTTCCGCCAATTTATGCGATCATGGACCATTTCTTTTGATAGATTCAAGAATATTAAATCCTTACTCACTGTCTCCTCCCAAGTTATTTTAGGTCTACCTCTACCCCTTCTACTACCCCCCACAGTAACTAAGTCACTCTTCCTCACAGGTGCATTATAAGGCCTACGTTGCAAGTGTCCATACCATTTGAGTCGTCCCTCCCTTATCTTATCTTCTATAGAAGCTACACCTAATTTACCACAAATATATTCATTCCTTAATTTATCTTTCAATGTTATACCACTCATCCATCTAAGCATTCTCATTTCGGTAACTTTTACTTTTTGGATATTATGTTTCTTCGTCGCCTAACATTCCGATCCATATAACATAGTTAGTCTTATAGCTGTCCTATAAAACTTCCCTTTCAATTTTAAGGGTATTTTACGATCACATAGCACACTTGAAGTACTTTTCCATTTTACCCAACCTGCTTTAACTTTATGCATTACATCATCTTCAATTTCTCCTTCAGCTTGCATAATAGATCCAAGGTATCGAAATTTACAAGTGCTATTTATTTCTTCATCATCAAGTTTAACTTTGTCTCCAATATTCCTCCTATCATTACTAAAATTACATTTCATATATTCTGTTTTATTTCTACTTATCCTAAAGCCTCTAGATTCCAAAGTTTCTCTCCATAATTCTAACTCAACCTTTACTACATCCCTAGTTTTTTCAATTAATATAATATCATCTACTAACAACATACACCATGGAACCTCCTTTTGAATACTCTTAATCAATTGGTCCATCACTAAAGTAAAAAAATAAGGACTCAAAGCAGATCCTTGATGTACACCTATGGTAATTGGAAATTCTCTAGTTTCTCCATATATAGTCCTTACACTAGTCATTACTCCATCGTACATATGCTTAATGACATCGGTATACCTACAACATATACCATTTTTTCTAAAACCCACCATAGAACTTCCCTATGTATCCTATCATATGCTTTCTCAAGATCAATAAATATCATATGCAAGTCCCTCTTCTTTTCCCTAAACTTTTCCATTAATCTTCTTAAAAGATAAATAGATTCTGTGGTAGATCTCCCAGGCATAAAACCAAATTGATTTTCTGAGATCTTCGTTTCTAACCTTAATCTTTGTTCAATAACTCTTTCCCATAGTCTCATCGTATGAGTCATAAGTTTAATTTCACAATAGTTATTATAATTTTGAATATCTCCTTTATTTTTATATATAGGTATTAAAGTGCTTTTCCTCCATTCATCTGACATTTTCTTAGTTTTTACAATTGTATTAAACAAATTAGTTAACCATATAATTCCGTTATCACCCAAGCATTTCCAAACTTCAATTGGGATGTTATCCGGTCCCATAGCTTTCCCATTTTTCATCTTTTTTAGTGCAAACTTGACTTCGTTAACTCTAATTTTGCGAATAAATCTTATATTTTTAGTCTTTTCCTTATTTGACAACTCTAAGTTTAAGCCTTCTATTTGGTTTTCGTTAAATAATTTACTAAAGTAACTTCGCCATCTTTTTTTAATATTTTCGTCCTTA
Organism: Malania oleifera; assembly: GCF_029873635.1. Classification (NCBI taxonomy): domain Eukaryota; kingdom Viridiplantae; phylum Streptophyta; class Magnoliopsida; order Santalales; family Ximeniaceae; genus Malania; species Malania oleifera. Next base: position 80,054,695 of record NC_080428.1, on the reverse strand, counting down.
GCCAAGACAATAACATCCTCACTTCTTATGCATTTTACATTTCCTATGTCCTTGCTCTTCTTTTCTCTAGTTTTAGCAAGTTTAAATATATCTCTTTCCCCTTCTTTTGTACCTAATTTATCATACAAACTATCAAATGATCTATATTTAGCCTCACTAACGGCCCTTTTTGCATCTTTTCTTGCCTCCTTATATTTTTCAAAGTTATCTCTATTTCTACATTTTTGCCACGTTTTATACCAAATTCTTTGTCTTTATGATTTTTTGTACATCTTTATCCCACCACCAACTTTCTTTGCTATTCGAGAATCTTCCTCTTAATTCACCTAAACTCTCTTTTGCTATCTTTTTAATAGAACTAATTAATATATTCCAAAGAGTATTTGTATCTATCCCATCCTCTAAGGTCCAATCCACATCTTTGATCATTTTATCTTTAAATTTTATTATATTTTCTCCTTTTAGGTTCCACCATCTAGTTCTCCTATACTGGTTTATTTTATCAATGTTCTTCCATTTTTTAATACATATATCTAACACTAAGACTCCATGTTATGTGGTTAGGCTTTCACCTGGAATAACTTTACAATCCTTGCATGATAAACGATCTACCCTCCTAGTTAAAAAAAATTCTATTTGACTTCTATTTTGTCCACTTTTAAAGATTATTAAGTGTTATTCTCTCTTCTTAAAGCAAGTATTCATTATATTAAAATCATATGACATAGCAAAGTCTAAGATCATCTCCCTTGACTCATTTTTGTCTCCATATCCATATCCTCTATGTATCCTTTCATAATTTTTATTATCTCTTCCAACATGTCCATTCAGATCTCCTCCTATAAATATTTTCTCAGTCCCTGGTATGCCTTGTATAATACTACCCATATCTTCCCAAAATTGTCTCTTAAGATTTTCTACTAAGCCAACTTGAGAAGCATAAGCACTAATGATATTTATTATCTCTTGTCCTAATACCATCTTGATTTTTATAATTCTATCCCTTACTCTAGTTACATTCACAACGCTATCTTTTAAGTTTTTGTCTATAATAATGCCTACTCCATTCTTATGTTTTTCTTTTCCAGTGTACCAAAGTTTAAATCCTGATTTATCGATTTCTCTAGATTTCTCCCCCACCCACTTAGTTTCTTGAAGGCAAATTATATTAATTCTTTTTCTAATCATTGTATCCACAATTTCCATGCTTTTACCCGTAAATGTCCCTATATTCCAAGTTGCTAATCTAATCCTAGTTTCCTGAACTAACGTCTTTACCTTCCCATGTCCAGAATGATGCAGGAACCCTTGCATATTTGACACCGTACTCGGGCGACGACCTAGCCCACCCTCGCCCACTTTTCGCTATACTCGGGTGGTTAAAGTGCAACGCGTCGCTCGTAGGGGACGCCCTAGCAAATATTCGGCAAGGATTTATATCATAGTGATCTGACAAATTTTACGCTGGCTGTCAGTTACCTAACGCAACCCTCCTTAACCCGGGCTTGGGACCGACTGTGTGTGAAAAAATTAGGACATTAAGTGCATCATAGGTGGAGTTTTATTTCTAAAATTATGTACTAATATTTTTATTTGTCTTGCTCTAGATTCCATCTTCCATTGTTTTACTTTGATGATAGAAGTAGTTCAATGATTCCAGCAGATGTTTTGTTGTCGTGGTGTTATGTAGTTTTGATGTACTTTCCCCTTGAGCTAATATATATATAGAGAAAAAAAACATGTTCCAATATTCTATTTATATACATATACATATATATATATATATTAATTGTTTAATTGAATGAATACCTGATGTACGATATTCTAATAAAAATATGTTATAGTGCGTCTCTCATCCATGGTTTCCCAGCTGCTTTCTCAAGGAAACATATTTTTTACGACATGTGAAAAATAAAATAGATGCATCCGCAAAGTTATGCAGTTCCTGGTAAAATCTACTGATTGTGATATTTTTCCCCTGTTTTGATTGCAGAGGTTCTAGTGACAAAGGTTACACCCTTGAAGGAAAAGGTGGAAGTGATAGGAGGAGATGCCATGGAAGAGTGAATTTTGATTGAGCTTTGTTGCGTGGTTTTATTATGCTTTTCACACTCCCAATACTCTAAATTTATCTTGTATTTCAAATCAGGAGTGACATTTGAGTGACCCATAACATTGTTGTAACTAATATTGTTAAATTATTTATTGCTTTGATCTTGTTCTAAATAGCATTTTGTTTGTGTTAGTATTTGGGACGTGTCAAAAGATATTTGGTGGTTTGTCAAAGGTTGACACAATTTTATAACAAAATATGTGGAAGAAGTTATTTATTCTGCAGTACTTGTAAAAGCTTATAGTCATATTTTTACATCTGATGAGCATTTTCTGACTCTAAGAAACTTTCTGGCAAAACAACTGTCTCATATTGAATTTTGTATTATATAATGGGACAACTCCCATATGCATTGAGAGATTGCCCGTTAGTATCTCCACTAGAATTTCATTATTTCAAGTCATGCTAGTTCTTTGAATTTCAGTGTACGTGTTTTAATATCTTTCTCTCTCTCTCTCTCTCTCTCTCTCTCTCTCTATATATATATATATATATATATTTTCTCTTTCACTAGCATCATTATTTTTTTTCTCATGGTAAGCTCAAAGACTCCCTGTCAATCCAAAATCCAACAGCGAGTTTAGATTGAGAAAAGATTTCTGTGTGGTTGAGCTCGAACATCTCGTGCTGTTGATAATTTTGAACCACTGGCTTGCAGGGTCGCACGAACTGTCCCTACTCAAGCATTTGCAGGTGTTGGTAACAATGGTTTTGCTGGTAGGGTTGACGTCCAGGCAGAGCGAAACATCGTTTGTGATGTTGGAGGAGAGATGCATCTTAGAATCTGAAATGGGGTTCCATTTCGAATCTGCACCGCTGCAAATGATTCCAAGTGTTGCAGGTTCCCCTACGTCATCTGCTTGCAAGCACAGGTAGGTGCCTTTGATGGTTAGTGTCTTCTGGGGAGTGTAGCTCCAGGCCTCTGCCTCTGAACAGGGACCTAACTTCAATGATCCAAACAATGATTTTCTTTGGATGCAGAGACCCGTCAGTGGATGGAAAATTAGGTTATGTGGTTTAGTTTCTGATAGGCCTGGCCCTGCATCCACACACAAACACCATTGTCTTTGGCAATAACTATCATGGGATATGTATAGTTGCAAAAAAATAGCTTTTGTTTTTCATTTCTAGTTTTTCGGGTTCTATTTGGAGAGGGATAAAAAAAAACCAACAAAATGGAAACCAATTTTTTGTTGTATTTTCTCTCTACTCAAATGAGTAAAATGAAAATTTATTCAAAATTAATTGAAACTCGAGAAATTAATGGTAAATTGCATATATAATTTTTTTTTTGGGTTCATTAGTCTGTTACATATTTTATTTTATTTTAAAGGCAACATGTTTATGTTTTTATTTTTTGGAAACAATATTTTCCACAATTAAAAATAGATCCGTAGTTAGATTTTACTAAATAGACTTGGTGAGATTTAAGATAAAAGAGAACAATTTGTGCACAGATCCCATACCTTGAAAAGGAGATTGAAGGCCAGCGATCCTCGCCAAGAAGGTAGCATTCCGTGTCTCACACCAATTCCAACCCAACATCCCATAGGGCTCCTCCACCCCGATCACCCCTTGTCTTATATAGTAACTCCCAGCCAGCGCCCACAGTGCCCAGTCCAAGTCAAGCTCAGCTGCCACCCCAAAGAAGCAACTCAAGTACCTATTGTCATTCACATTGGTCCCTCTCTGGTCTGCCCCAAATTCACTCACAAACAAGGGCCACCCCTTCTCCACAAGGAACCCTGCCCTATTCATCACATTGTCCACCACCCTCCCACACACCTGGTTCGGGTTCCCGTTCGCCCAAGCATCCCCGTCTGAGAACCCGTACCAGTGGAGCTCAAACACCAGCTTTCCGGTGAATGACAAGTTGGCCTGCTGGTTGAGGAGGAAAGAGAGGTTGGTGTCGTAAGACAGCCCCGAGAGTATGACCAGAATGTCCTTGTTTGCTGCGTGCACTACTTCAGCCCCCCTCTGCATGTACCTACATGCAGAATTGGACCAAGGCACGCAAGGGAGCATGATAATTATGACAGTTTAAAATTTGCAACAATTTAATCAAAGTAAAAGTTTTGGGATCAAACAGTAACAAATCTAAAAACTCGATAGAGTGGAGTGCAAGTGCAAGTGCAATTGCAATTGAGTCAAATCTCGAGAAATTTAAAGCTGAAAGCTTAAACTTCATACAAGGGACGAGGCGGGATCGAACAATGTGACCAATCCACAAATTAGAATACCGAGGAGGTTATAGGCCAATGGGGTGCATCAACAAGAGCAAATTCAGATACAAATTGATAGATCAAAATGTTTTTTAGTGGTAATTAATTTTGTACCTGTACCAGTCGTTGACATTCTCCCTGGGGCCTCGGAGCTCATTCCTCAAGCTCATGCCCACCACGTTCGAAGTGCCATTGAAGAGGGTGGCCATCCGAGTGAGGCCCTTGAGCCAGAGGTCAGGGTTGAAGAACTGATCCCCAAAGAATCCACTGCCGTCAAAGTTGCTGCAGCACCACCCTGGCTTGCTCAAGTGATTGTCCAGAATCACCATTATCATATAGTTCCCTAGGCTAGAAACCACCGCCTGAAATTGAGTTCCTTGTTACATTAATCAAATATAGGGTCTTGAAAATCGAACCGACCGTTCAATGCAGCAGTGCTGCTCCACCCCAATCATATCACAAATATTTTTGTTTTAAAAAACTGACTTATGATCCTGTTTAATTAACCTCCAAAATCAGATTTGATTAAAAAAGGAAAATTAAAACCTGTTAAATAATTAAGTATGAAGAAAATTGTTACAGTTTGACTGATTAGTGCGCCTACGAGTGGATTTTATTATTAAAGATACCATATGTATAAAACTTATTCATTCTATTTTGCATAAATCTTTAATATCATTGTACAGAAAGTATAATACGAAACTAATCATTCAGTGCATATAATCAAAATCAAACTTATTTCGTACGATTGACACATTGACCAATTTTATTAATCATTCTGATTTTTAAATTAAACAATGATAAAATATGTGGTTGTTTAATATCAAACACATCAATATTGCATAAATGTGATTATGATACAAAGATAATATATAGGAGCATCTAGCTAAAACTATATAAATTATAATGTCTTATTGGCTGTCATCATTAAACATTACCCAATTTGCTACAAAGTCGAGAGTAATATATTGTCCAACCTCTATTCACCCACTCCACCACACTCCGAAGTCCAAAACATAAAGAGACCATCCATGTCAATCCCTTTTAAGGATATGTACTAGGACTGTTAATTAATCTTAGTTTCAGGTATACCTAAAAACATAAAATAAAGAAAAATATTCTACGTTACATTTTTTTCAAAAAAATTAATGTTCACCACGTAGGACACACACACTATTGCATTGCTCCAGTAATATTTCCAAGCAGATAAGCATAACTTCTACGCCAATCATAGAGGAGAGAATATAATAATAATAATAATAATAATAATAATAATAATAATAATAATAATAATGCTGAAAAAGTGTTCCTTTTACGAAACCCATGCCATGGAATCTATCCCGACTCAAAAATTTCAATTTTCCACATCGAATTTTGTTTCTCGTTCCATTTTCTATCGGGGATTAATTTCTTGCATTTTCTGGGAAAGTGAGACATTTGGGGGGGGGGGGGTACTGACCTGGAAAGCTTTAATGAGGGGGAGATCAATGATGGAGGGGTTGTTAACTTGGAAACCGGCAATGGACTCCGCGAGGCCAAGGCTCCGGAGGGACTGCCGGACGGTGAGGGCCGCCAGGGAGTCGTTGGTGGCGAGGAAGAGCGGCCAGGTGAGCCTCACGCAGTTGAAGCCCATGGCTGTAATCCGCTTGGAGATGGCGTCCACGGGCTGCTTGCTGAGGCCCTCGGCCACCACGGGTTCCAGGTGCGAGGCCCAGTTGACGCAGGTCAGCTTCACCCTCCGCCCGCCTTCGTCGACGATCCACCGCGAGTCGGTGGAGAGCGGCAGCGCCGCCGCGGGTGGAGGGAGGAGGAGGAGGGAGAAGAGGGCTGGGAAGATTATCATTGTGGCCATGATGTTATGCGACAACTTGGGCTGTTAGTTGGGCATTGGCGACTAGTGCACGGGTCTTATTTATAAGCCGGGTTAAGTGTTGGGGGCCACTCATAGTCCTATGCTTTTGTTTTATTTATTTATTTATTTATTGGTGGGAGGAATTATATATTTAACTTTTTAAAATTCATTTATTTATTTATTTTTTTCCAGCTAAATCCATTTTATTTTTTGGTCAGAGATGGATGATGGGCCTGATTCTAATGGTGGAAGTTTGAAAGAAGGAATTATATTGTAGTTAATTAAAGTTAGTGACAATTTAAAAATATTTGAATTTTTAAAGAAATTTAAAACTTCTTTTTTTAAGTAAGATGTACAAAATTGTTGGTTTGTTTTTTTTTTTTTTATAAAAAATTTGTATTAAAATATTTAAAAATGAATTTTTTTTTCAAAATTTTTGCATAAATGATGAAAAACGAGGATTCTATTGCTATCATTGTTATTTTATATTTTATATTTTTATTTTTATACAATGGAGAAATAAATTATAAAAATATGTTTGTTTATGTTACTAGTTTTCTATTTTTGTTCTTTGCAAAAAAATTGAATACTATAGTTTCAGTTATTTTGGCAATCTAGTGTTTGAAAATTTTAATATGAAGAAGTAGTTTTCTTAAATTAAATAATTCATTTTATATACTTTTAATTATAACTAAATAAAATGATTGCATGAATTTAAAAAAAAATTAAAATGAAAATATCCACAAATGTTAAAATTTTCAAAAAAATGATAAAATCTAATTATAAATATGTTTACTATTTTTCAATTTGTATGATTGTTAGTGTAAAATGAATTTTGAAATATAAAAATTAAGTAAAATAAATACATTAGTTTTAAATTTATTGCAGTATTTTAATCTATATTACTTTTTTTTTTTATAATTTTAATCATATTTAAAATATTATTTTATTTAAAGACAAAAAACGAGCATTGTTTACATAAGCTTTTAATTTATTGTAGTTTTACAAATTTTAATAAAAAGGATTGTCAATTTTTAGTTCCTATTTCAGGTTTTTAGTTTTAGTTTTTTATTTTTCTTTCTTAATTTTGGACAGAAATAGCAAATGGTTCTGACATTTTTTGTAATTTATTGAAACTAAAAGAAAGGATAAAATGTGAAGATGGTTTTCAACAACTTAATGGGTTTTAAAATTATGGGAGAATGAATTTTGAGTTAGATCAATCGAAATTATATTTACATGAATCTAAATTAAAGGTTCAAACTCAAGCTCCCATTGTAACGACCTAGAAAATATTGATATTCAAATATTAAAGAGAGAGGAAAATAGATACAGAAACAGAAGGAGACCGTAGATTTCGTCGACGACATTACATTTTGGAGATAATATTAAATAATCATAATTTCAGAAAATTGCCAAGTTTTGTCGACGAACACAGGGTCTCGTCGATAAAGGTCTTCAGAATTTTGTCGACGAACACAGGGTTTCGTCAACGAGAAAATATCGAGAGGGATTTTGAGGTAGCCTGAATTTCGTCGACGAATACAGGGTCTCATCGATGAAATTTGTGAAGGACTCGTCGACGAAGAACAGGCTCGTCGACGAAATTCGAGAATTATTTCATTTTAAGAAGCCTCTCTCTCTCTCTCTCCTCTCTCTCTCTCTCTACGTCTCCCTCTCCTTTCTCTCTTTGTTTCCGGCCCCACTAGTCGTCGGATCGACGATCCAAAGCTACCACGACGCTCCTAGTGGAATTCTCTACAAAGTTTGCCGGAGCGGATCGTCAAGAAAAAGAAGTTGGATTTCATCCCAAATTCAAGGTAAGCTCTTTTATTGAGTTTTTGACTTTCTGACAGTTATAGGAAATGATGTAAACTAGGAAATACTGATGTTTTGTTCTGGGACATTGCGTTTTCAGGATGTTGGATTAGGAATCCTGCAAGTATAGAGCCAGATTTTTATATGGGCTTTTCAAAGTTGAGGTAAGGGAAATATGTTATGTTAGGAATTTTTATAAAGTTATTAGAGAATTTATAAGCATATATTCATATCAGTTTATTATATAGTTTATACAGAATATGAGTTAAATGCTTGTATGGTGTGAGTAGATTTTCATGAGATAAAGAATTTATATAGTCTTGTGATGTATCATACTATACTGAATACACAGTTATTGACAGTACATACAATTTACATAGTTTTTCCAGTATATGGGTTTACACAGAATATATAGATATAGATTTATATTCATAGAGAAATGTACATGCTTATACAGCTTTTATAAGAATACTTTCTTGAAGCAGAGATACACACACACACACACACACACATATATATACATATACATGTATACAGTATTATTCAGATCGGTATTTATACCACAGCTTTATACAGAATTTAGTATGTCATGTTTCCTATTACCATAATATACAGACAGAGATAAAAGGTAGCATCAAAATGCTACAACTGCAGTATACAGTTTTACAGTATATATATATAGTACATAAAGATAGCGTTACGGTAATTTTGGAAACATGATGAAAACAGTAAAAAGGTATATATGTATATAGTATCAGATCCCTGAGGAAAGATACATAGACAGATACAGATTACAGAGCACGGTGCCGTTGCTAGATACAGATAGAGTGCAACCACATATCTTAGATAGTATGTGGGTACCGTCAGCCGTGCTTGGAGAGTATGCAGCTCCCCAGTACACTGGGTTGAGGGGGCCGGTTTGACGAGGTAGTAGCCAGTCCTAAACTTAGGAGAGGATGCAGTTTGCCTGGGCTGATGTAGTGTAGAGTATGATGACTTATCTGGAGGGCCGATCAGATAGAGTCCCGCCTACGGGCCGCACAACCCTGTCATGAGGGGTCAAATCATGACATACAGAGTCACAGGGATAAAAGCACAGTTATATATATATATATATATATATATATATATATATATATATATATATATATATATGTTTATAGTTTTACAGTATATGATGAGTGTAGTATGATATATTATCAGTATGAAAAGTTGAAAAACAGACGGTACAATATGTTTTAAATTGTGAAAGAAAGATATGTTTTACAGATGATTTATTTCATTGCAGTTCAGTTATTATTTTTAAAAAGTATCCTTAACTTAGTTGTCACACACTAGTAATAGCATATTTCCACTTATTGAGCGTCGACTCACCCCATTACTCTAACATTTTTCAGGTGAGCTAGTGAGGCAAGCAGATCATGCTCGCGAGTAGAGTGTAGCTCAGATCACCTTGGTTATAGGGTGGATTTTTGTCAGAGTTGTATATCTTTTTAAGTAAATGATACTGAAGGGGCATTTTGTATGGTCTGTATATTCTGGAATCTGGTATTGTACAGTTGATGTATAAATGATTTTATGATTTGTATTGCCGCTGCGTAGGAATAATTACTCTATATGTAAAAAAAAAAATGATAAGAATTTTGAGGTCGTTACACCCATACTCAAGGGGGGAGAGAGAGAGAGAGATTTCTTTATAATATTACTAAATTTTTAGTATACACAATGTGTTTACACATAATTTTCTATCTTTGAAAAAAAAGTAGCTCAAAACTTAAGGAAAATGAACAAAAAAAGACCGTACGTAGAAGTTACTAAACAATTTTAACCTATAATAATTGAGTACTTTTAATTGCAGAAGTGACTTACAAACAATTTCTTATTTGAATCAAAGCATATTAATTTTTAATTTTTGTTTTTGTATTGCATAAGAAACGATCAATAACGTTTCAATGACATTTATTCAAAAAATAAAAAATAAAAATGGTGTGCACCAACCGATTTTACGTGCGTTGCAAGTATGTAATTTTTTCTAAATAAAAAGAGAAGATGAAGAAAAAGAAGAAAAATGGTAAAACACTAAAGAAGACTAAAGAAGAATAAAAAGATGAAACGAGAGATAATTAGAAGTAGCTTTGAAACTTTCTTATTATATTTATTTTCTGTTCTAACCTACAAATTAAAAAATTAATCCTGTAATTCTTTAAATCAGTACCATAAAGTATAGTACAGATTAAAATGTCTACAATAAAAATAAAGATGAAAATTTCCCATCAATCTTTTACTAATAGATGAATCACTGAGTAATTTATGATAAATAAAAAGGCATAAAAAGATAAGTAACAAAATACTTTATGATAGATAGAAACACATATAAAAATATGTACTTATAAATTAATATTTTGGGATATGTCTTGTTCGAGTTTTGTGTTCTATCCTTTGGTTATTCTTCCAACTTTTTAGTGAGTTATTATACATATATGTGTGCTAAAATTGCTTCTATTCTTGATAATAAGTCTTAACTACGATTTAGAATGTCACGAATAAGTATAATCTTGTATAACACATAATATCGCCTATGAGTTACTTTCAAGCTTATATATTAAAACAAATCTCAATGACAAAAAAATCATCCAAAATTAAAAGAAATTAAATCCTAAACTCTTAACCTACTCAATGCTTGTGTTCCAAGATTATAAACACGCATTAATTTTTTCTATTAAATATACATCTTTTACTGAAATCAATTGGACATGGTAAAACATGAATACTCAAAGTAAATTGAGTATTTTCAGGGTACTTGCCATCTTTGCCTATTAATATGTCAGTAAAATGACACTATCACAAAAAACTTAAAAAATACATTTCTTTTTTTCTAATTTTTCTACGTAAATTAATAATTAAAAACTAAAAATTAAGATGACACTTTTTGTAATTTTTTAAAAATAATTTTCCACAGCTTATTTGGCCTTAAGAATTTGTATAAATTTAGGCAAAAGGTCAACACAAATTTGTTTGTGTTTTATCAAATTTTTATAAATAGAAATTAGAGCTTAAAAAAGAGATACTTTTTTTTTATTTTTTTATTTTTTTGTAATATGGGGACTCTAGCTGCCGTCGTGTCACTTTGGACACTATAGTGCAATACCAAATCCAAGAAGTGAACGCTATCTGCCTATTGACGTATCCTTGATAATTCGCCAGCGTAATGCCTTGAAAAGAAATTGAACCCGTGACCGTATGATAGTGCTACAGTCTGAATATACATAAAGTACATTTGGTAGGCCTGAGAGAATTTGTTTTGCTTCCCTGGGTGTATGCTTACATAGATATGCTTACATACCCTTTTGGTCAATATTATTAACCCTTCTTTGATTAAAAAAAAAAAAAGCTACTTAAAAATTAGGGAAATGATAAAAGGGGCGGTGCCTATAAGTTATTAAATGATTTCAAGCTATAATAATTGAGTAATTTTGATTATTGATGTGACTTACAAACAATTTCTTTTAAAATAAAAAAATTAACTTTTAAACTTTTCAACGTATTGCATAAGGAACAATCAATACATTTGAATTGCATTTATTTACACCAGCCCATGCCACGTGTGTTGTGGGTGTGTAACTTTTAAACAAAAAATTAAAGATGAAAAAAGATAAAAATAATAATACAAAATTGTACATAGATAAATGAATATTTTAAACCTAAAAGATTCATAATAGAATATCTATAACGTCTGTGAAATTTAAAAAATATTTTCAAATTGTAACGGATAAAAAGAAGTTGATTGAGATTGTTATAAATATTGTTTCATATTTAGTAATTATAATGTGTCAAAAAGTTTTTAAATGACTAAAGCAAATATTTATTATGTGGAAATATAAATAATAATTTAATATTTTGATAATTGGTAATTTTTTTTAAAAAAAATTTAATGATAACAATAATATAGAATAATTTGTTATGAAAAAAAAAATAGTTTTGACTTTTTAAAATTGCTCCCAAAACTAGAAGTTGATGTTTTGAAAGTTGAAAATTATTTACTAAACGCATTATACCCATCTTTTACTTAAAAAAAAAAGAGAAATTGAGGTAAAAAAAATGAGACCCAACTCACAGTTAGTAAATTCATCATCTCTTTATCAATCTATCAACAAAATAGAACAAGTATACAAACAAATCTAAATAAATTATTCTACACTATAACTTTCTAAAATTTTAATACGCTCACGACATACTAAAACAAGAAAAACTGCCCCCATCGACCCCTCAAGGTTTTGATAAAAGATTTTGTTTGAGAAAAAGAAAAGAAATTAAAAATAAAAGCAAATTCAATATTTTCTATTGTAATTTCTCTACGATCAGCATTACTAAAAATAAAATGATTTTAATACAATTCAAAATAAAAATTAAATGTTAATGAGATATACTAATATTAATAATTTTTTAAATATTTTTTAAGTTCCAAATAAAAAAAAAAAAAGAATTAATAGCATGTTTATCATACCATATATATGAAGTTAGCAATTACTTAAACTTCTAAAGCCATCTCTCTTAAAGCCATTTTTGAAATGTAGGGGATCTGAGAATATATGATGAATCCTCATTACCTTCAATCTGTTTAAATAGAGCCCCGTCATCTAAAATGTTTGTGGACATGCATTCCATTAAATATAGGAAGCCTCGCAAATATTATATATCCCAATTGATTAATGCAACTTGTTGAAATTGATGGCATCCTCTTACTTAATCATAGCATGTCTACCGTGATGTTTTGGCAATCTTCAAAAGCAAAGTGGGCTGCCAATTGACATTGGTCATGCCGGATTCGTTTGGATATTCAATACCCCACCTCCCCAAATAAAAAAATTATTTTTTTAATATTAGAAAAATATTATTAGGAATGAAAGCTTACTCAGATATTATTTTTAAAAATTAAGAAAAATTATCATTAAAAGGAGGTAAAATTAAATTTTCCTCCCTTAGTTTATCATGTTGACTTTTTTTGATAATCAAATACAGAAAAAGAAACTATTTTACCATTTTTTTCTTCTATTAATATTTTTCAGGTTCCAAAAGAGGTTTAGCTCCCCAATATGATTCTTTTGTTTTTATTTTTTGGACTATTCATTTGAGAGGAAAAAAAAAATTACTGGGTCCTTTTTCTTTTTCTTTTCTTTTCTTGCGTGGCATGTGGTACTTCCTTTTATTTTTTTTTAAATAAATATTTTCTAGATTTCAAATGGGATTTTAGTATTTGTAATATATTTTTTCTTATTTTTTTTAGGGGGGAAAATTGCAAAAGAGAGTGAGATTTATTTAATTTAATTTAATTTTAATTTTTATTTTTATTTTTATTTTTATTTTTATGTTTTGGGTTTTGTGGCATGTGATAATTTTTTGAGGTGGGAGACGCGCAAAGAAATGAATGGATGCATGGTCACGCATGCGGAAGCTAGCCAGCTGCCTCATACTTTGGGAGTAAGTGAGAAACTATATCATAACCCATGTCTCTCTTTTGGGCATTGGCAGACTTGCAAGCTAATGCAAACAAATGTGCGTGCGTTTTTTTAAGGCTAACCATAATTCAGCGAAAATGAATTTTTCTCCTATCAAATTCAGCTCTATGATGTGGGTAAATTCAACAAAGCCAATGAAGATGGGGAGCATGCATGATGATTTTATATTAATTAGGCATCAAAGTGTACCTACCCTTTCTTAAATAAGGGACATGTAGCCCTACAATTAAAGTCCCCCACAATTAAGGACAGACCCTAACTAAGATTAACTTGAGAGAAATTCTCAATTGAAAAATTAGACAAGCTTTTCGGTTTCATTTACTTATATTTCTTCAAACTTTAACTTTTATATTTTTCATTAATTTCTCATTATCGCTATAAATAAAATCCCAATTGGAGATAGATCCAACTAAGATTAATTTGGAAGACCTTATCGAACAAGAAAACAGAGTGATGATAAGGTAACATGCTCTCCCATCACGTTATTTTTTTTTTTTTTTAAATTAAAAACCTTTACACGTGTCAACATAAAAATCATACATATTTAGGTTCAGTATTCATTTACTCAAGTTTCTAACTTTTGGGTTTTTCATTAAGTTTCTTGAAGGTCATCATCTCTAATTATGTCGTTCAATTAAAAATTTAATTTGTTGTGCTTTAAAAGTTAAGTTAAGCTAAAGATCAAATAGATTTAAGCCTTCCTAAAATTTTATTATATCAACATGACATTGTTAGTTCTTTTGTAAAAATTTTAAAAGTTTCGGCATGTATCAATATAAATCACTATTCAGGTCCAATATGCTCTTATTTATCCATATTTTAGTCTTCGAATTTTATATTTGGATTCTCGTTAACTTGAATAGTGAAAGGATTTTTAATATATATATATATATATATATATATATATATATATTTCTAAATGTGACCTTTGATCTTAGACTTCGAAATTTTACAAACTAGCTTAAACTCAAGGTCAAACAAGTTTTAAGTCTTCAATTAAAATAAATCCAAGCATCGAGGCATCATGAGGGTCAGGTCGACTTCCCCCAAATTATGATATTTGTTGGCTCTATACGATTGAGAATAGACAAGATGGCTGTGATTGGTAGAAAGAAATTGGTAGCTTATTACCAAATAGGTCACCCAAAATGAGAATCATAACCCCTTTTATTTTTCTATTCACCCACCTTCCTCTTCCATGCTTCTTATCATGTTCCTCTTAAAATTCATAATCTATTAATTAAAAGCATGCTAGTAGAAAGAAAGGAGAAGATTTAATTTTGTAATTCAAAACTATTCCTAAATAACTTTTCAAAATAAATACATCTTAAAGAATTTTCGGTGGTAAAAGTTTGAAACTTTCTTCCAGTATGTAGCACAAGCTCTATAATACCCCCCAACAAAAAGTAACAAATATTTAACTATGAGAATTAATCTTGTCCAAATTCATTCAATTCTAAACTCAAGAAGTTACGTTCTTAATACAAAATTAATACATATATATGTAGTCCTAAACTCAAGAACTGAACCAGCAATCGCAAAGAATTTCTACTCTTTTCGTCGAAAGAAAAAAACAGCAAGAGCCAGTTATCCAATACAAGATGGTTATGTGGGAGTGCATAATTTTAGCAGGGGTTGCTTCCGGTGGCCTTAACAAGTTTGAACCACTGGCTGGTGGGGTCGCAGTCCCTATCCCCACCCAAGCATTTGCAGGCGGTGGTGACAATGGGGGAGCCTTTTCCGGCGCTGCCGGCAGAGTCCACGTCGAGGCAAACTGCAGCGCCGTCTGTGAGTTTGGAGGAGAGGTGCATCCTGGAGTCGGAGATGAAGTTCCACTTTGATGAAGACGATGATGAGTTGGTGCAGTTTGTCCCAAGCTTTGCTGCCTCCCCTGCTTCATCCGCTGGCTGTAGGCAGAAATTTGTTCCTTCAATTGTTAAGAAGCGTTGGGGCGTGTAGGTCCAAGCGTCGGACTGGTGGCAGGGGCCTAGCACCAATGGCCCTAGGGTTGAGTTCCTCACCACGCAAAGACTTGTTGATGCATGGAAAAGTATTCGATGTGGGCTAGCCTCTGATAGTCCTGGCCCTGCGCCCACGTACAAGCTTGGTTCAAATGCTTCAGAAATCCATAATTTTGGTTAAGTGTGAAATTTTGCACAAAATCAATTGAATCGCGCCTATTACTTATGCAGTGCAACCATGTGTTCGGTGGTTCAAATAAACCACAAAAACCATTACACTTTGAACACTATAATGTGCCACCAAACCCGGGAAGTGAAAGTCAACTGCTCATTGACGCACTCCTAGTAATTTACTGAGATAAACCTTCAAAGAAGAAACAAACTCATGACCTTGGGATCACTAAAATCATAAGTTTTCCTTATCACTTGAACTAACCCGGTTAGGCAACCATTACGCTTTATATTATAACAACCATTACGCTTTATATTATATAGTCAAATAAACGTGTCCCCCATATGATGCATCCAGAGCATAATAAGATTAGTTTCAAATTAATTTTATTTTTTCTATTTTAAGCACCAAGATTTCATCTTGAAAATTTGTATATTTATCATGCTAAGATTCAAATCTTAAGAGTTTAACTAGGGAAACATCATGTTTATAGTTTATTGGCTGAACAATTTTGAGGATTATTCATACACATTATTCTAATAAATTTATATATATACATATAAAAGAATAGTTTGAAAATGGAATTCCATTTTATTGGGCTTAATAAAAGTTCAAATCCTTTGAAGATGTTCAAAGTGAACCCATGCCTCTGAATTTGCCAACAAGAATATGATCCACATTATATTTGGGTGATGATGACCACAAGATCCTTTTGATTGTATATTGGATGTTGTTTATGAAAATAAGTAAAGATACTCTTCGGGAGCATATATCTCGATATTTGGATCAGGATATGTACAAATTACAAAAAATTTATTATAATATTATATTACATTTTATCTAAATACACATAATTCGAGGTATGAATTTCATGTTCTAAATATAAGAAGAAAAAAATTATATTCAAATTATAACATCTCGTATAAATTTTCATAATTTATTGGAAATGATTATGCATGAAAAAAATCATTTAATTCTAACATGTTATAAGATTTTGATAATGCTTACCTCGAAAAGGGCACTGAATGGTATTGATCTTCTCAAAGAAAGCTTCATTTCGGGTGCCACACCAACTCCAATCCAACAATCCATAAGTCTCTTCCATCCCAATTGCCCCTTGTCTTAAATAGTAACTCCCACCAAAGGTCCACAAGGCCCATTCAAAGTCAAGCTCCGCTGCCAACCCAAAGAAGCAGGCCAAGAAAAAATTGACACCGGGACTCGTCTTTGTTAGGTCACGCCCAAACTCACTCATGAACAAGGGCCACCCCTTCTCCAGAAGGAACCCTCCCATACTCCTCACTACGTCCACTGCTCTCCCGCACGCCTGGTTTGCACTCTCATTGGCAAAGTAATTCCCAAAAGAAAAGCTGTACCAGTGATATTCAAACATTTGTTTTCTGGAAAATGACAAGTTCACGTCTTGCTCCTTGATGAAAGACAAGTTCGTGTTGAAATCCAGCCCAGAGAGTATGACCAAAACATTTGGGTTCGCTTTGTGTACTGCTTCAGCCCCTCTCTGCATGTACCTACCTCAGTTTGTGCATACATATATAACGAATGTTAGTAAATGTAACATCTTGTGATTTGAAACCATTTGTTTCAAGTATTTTTCTAGATGATTATTTACCTGTACCAATCATTGGTGTTTTGCCGAGGGCCACGCAGCTCGTTTCTCAGGCTCATGGCGACCACATAGCGGGTATTCTTGAAGAGGGTGGCCATCCGAGTGAGGCCGTTGAGCCAATCATCAGGGTCAAATAATGGGTCCCCAAAGAAGCCATTACCGTCATCGTCGCTGCAGCACCACCCCGGCTTGCTTACGTGATTGTCCAATATCACCATTACATTGTTGTTCGCCAGGCTAGATACTACTGCCTGTATGTACATACATACATTAACTATATTCCTTTCAACTCGATGTTTGGATAGGAGAAACCTTATATTTGGATTTTGTAAATTTGGATTTGATGATATAAAATTATATTGTAATTTATCAAATCCATCCAAATTTAATTAAATTCAAGCCTCCAAATCTATCCCCCGAATGCAACTTAACAGTAATGCTGTATAAGACTCACGTTTCACATGGAGAGTGGTGGAGAAACAACATTAATAAAAACTATAAGAATAATAAATAATTATAATATATAATAATAATAATAATTATTATTATTATTATTTAAAAAAGCAATCAAAATAATAAAAGTAACAACAAAAACAAATCCTCTGCTATATTTGTATGGGTGAAAATTACCAAAGCTTTGCATACTTAAATGTTTGTCACAATAAGAGATCATTAATTTAAAGTAAGTTATGTCAAATCCTCTTAAATAAGATTTTTTTTACTCAATAATGTAATAACATGGGCTTGTGCTATGCATCAATGAATAGCCAAAACTTCCCTTTTTCTCCCACCTTACTGCATTAGTAAATAAGACTAGAAATGGATTGATTAACCGAACTACACCACTCGAACCTAACCGAATGAAGTTTCAATTCTCCAAAACATACAAACCAATACAAAACTATTTTAAATGATTAATTGAAATTAGGTTAATTAGTCTTTTAAGTCAATAACCAATAATTAAAACTAACATCCTACATTACGCTAGAAACAATACACAGAGTTGAATATAGATAAGATCCACAATTCAAGTTCTAATTTTAGAGAAATAACAAAGCATAATCAACCCCAGTTCAAAATTGTTATTGGAATTGTTAAAATATTATATAATATATAATTACACAATATATTTTTATATATTTATAATGGAGTAATTGATGCTGTTCATTTCACCTTGAAAGCATTTTCTTTTAACTCATTGAACTGGCTTTCACATTTCCCTAAATTATATGAACTTTAGTTTTTCTTTTTTGGTGGGTAAAAGTTAAACCGTGAGTTCTTCGTTTAACCTAATGGTGGTTCAACTAAAATTCTGACAAAATTCGATTGGCTGAAAATATGATTTGTCTAAGCATGCGCCTTTTATATTTTTAAAATATTAAAATTATTATTATTATTATTATTTTAATATTATACTCACAAATTTTTTTCAATGGGAGCAAAAATATATGTAAATAATAAAACATAAATACTTTTCATATTTTGAAGACAAATAATTAAAAACACATACTTTTCATTTACCATAGTAATAATTGTTTTAATAACACTATTTATATAAAATATATATATAATTTTTCATGCTTGTTATCTTCGAGAATGAGGTCAAATGAGAAATTTCAATGGGGAGCATCCTCCTAATTTATCAAAACCTCTTTTTACTTTCAAAAGTTAGCCAGGCACCTCTCCCACAAAGATATATGAGGATTTGCCCCACTATTGCTAAGAGAAGTTTTAGTAATTATCATGCCCCGAATACTAGAATGGTTTTTTTTTTTTTTTTTTTTTTTAAATCTTTTTTATAAATATAAAAAAGTAAATAAAAAATTTTGTATTAAAATTTTTTAAAACTTATAAGGATGACATGGACACTAGTTATGTAATAAATAGATAATTCCAATATCATTCTATTGAAAATATCATAATGAGATAAAGTATACCTAAGGGTCTTTTTAAAGATAAATCCAAGATGAATTCGGCTCTATGTAAAATACTATATATTTTTTAACAAGACAAACCCATAAAACCTTCACACGTATAATAAATGCTTACGCCACGAATATAAAAGAGGGAATTGAAGTAGTAGCTAGATCCGCTTCCCGTTCCAGTTTTTATCACTCTAGGATTAAATTTGCTAGCATTTCGCAAAAGAAATATATATATGTAGCAGTGAGTTCGACATGACCGACCTGGAAGGCGTTAATGAGGGAGATGTCAATGAATGAAGGGTTGTTGGCTTGGAAACCAGCTATGGCCTCCACGAGCCCAAGGCTCATCAGTGACTGCCGAACAGTCAAGGTCGCCAAAGAATAATTGGTGGCAAGGAAGAGTGGCCAAGTGAGCCTGACGCAGTTGAACCCCATGGCCTTAATCCGACCTGAGATGGCGTCCACGGGTCGCTTGCTCAGCCCCTCCGCCACCGCCGCCTCCATATGCGCCGGCCAGTTCACGCACGCCAGCTTCACCCTCCTTCCCTCCTCCTCCACCACCCACCGCGAACTGGTGTACAGCGGAACAGCCGTCGCGGTCGCATTGACGAAGACGAGCAGAAGAGAAAGAAAACAAGGGTAGAAGAAAGGCCGTCTCCCCATTTTGGGCATTGTTTGGACTTGGAGAGATGAAAAAATGAAGAAAGCTTCCTTCACATGTTTGTGTGCGTCTCTTGTGCAAAAATTGAGTTATGTGTGGTAATTATTTTTATAGGCAGGAAAAATTTATTTTTTTAACAGAAAGTTGAAAATATCTTAACAAGATAACTCAAAGATTGGAGCTAAGATAGGCAAAAAATGAGTTATGGGTGGTAAATATTTTTATGGGTAGGAAAATTTTGTTTTTTTAACAGAAAGTTGAAAATATCTTAACAAGATAACTCAAAGATTGGAGCTATCATCGGTCAATAAAGGTGTAGTTATTGACTTGGTTAATTTGTCAATCAATATGTAGTGATAGATTTGGCTAATTTCTATTTAACAGACACATAATTTTCTTTCATAATTGTATCTCCTTATTTAAAATGTATTTATAGTTAGCATGTTGTTGCATTTATCAAGTTTCTGATTTTATGTCACGCTTATCAAATCTTTCCTTGTATGTAAAATTTTCTTGTATAGTTTTTACAATTCTATAAATGAAACATGTAAAGAATGGTGTAGGCATCGATTTCTACACCGTGTTTGCACAATCTTTCATGGTAATCAGACCCATATAGGCCAACGCCCTTTCCTGCGTACCTATACACTTCCTCAAAAATGTCTTCCTCAACCACCACTTTAATCCCCCAAATATCGGACAGTTGATTTTGGTATGGATGGATGGAAGGAACTACCTAAATTGGGTTTCCTGATTACTTCCAATTTTACGAAGTAATGATTTCCTAGGTTTTGTGGATGGTACTGAACCGTACCCAGCTAAACTTCTTCCAGCCATTGGAAATACTGGAACTTCCACTCCTGAACTGAATTTGGCTTTTCTCCTCTAGACAAAGAAGGACCAATTCGTTCTCAGCTGGTTGAATGTCACTTTGGATGAGAAGGTTGTGTCAGTAACCTTTGGTCTTGATACTGCTCGTGCAGTATGACTTGCTTTAGCCAACGAAGGTCATCATCTCTAATTATGTCGTTTGATTAGAAATTTAATTTGTCGTGTTTTAAAAGTTAAGTTAAACTCAAGATCAAAAAGATTTAAGTCTTCTTAAAATTTTATTATATCAATATGGCATTGTTAGTTACTTTTTAAAAAAATTAAAAATTTTGGCACGTATCAATATAAATCACTATTCAAGTCCAATATGCTCTCATTTATCCATATTTTAGTCTTCGAACTTTATATTTGGATTCTCATTAACTTGAATAGTGAAAGGATTTTTTTTTTATAAATATATGTCTGAATGTAAACTTTGATCTTAGACTTTGGAATTTTTACAAACTAGTGTAAACTCAAGGTCAAACAAGTTTTAAGTCTTCAATTAAAATTATACTACATCCCCATAGCATGTGGGATTTTTATAAATCCGAGCATCAAGCTTTCGCCCAAATTATGATACTTGTTGGCTCTATACCATCGAGAATAGATTAGACAGTTGTGATTGATAAAAAGGAATTATTAGCTTATTATCAAATAGTAATTTCTTTTTATCAATCACAACCGTCAAATAGGCCACCCAAAATCTCAATTGGGAACATTGATGGGTTTGATTTCTTATTTAATAGTTTTGAGGTTATGGAGAAGGAGATGTGTGGCTAGAATGGAGGGAAAATTGGAGAGTAGTACAAATGTGTGACTGTTTATTAAGAGTTGGGTGGGGGTTTTGAATTAGAACATGACAGTTATGACTCATTTAAATGATGCTGATGTTCAAATATTGCAGAATCTGGAAGTGCAGATGGTAAATAAAAAGAATAAAACTATGCAAGGTGTGAGATGGCTAAAACTGAGGCAAGGGAGGTTGAAATTAAATTTGGATGCGAGCAACTTGAGGAACCCAGGGTTGGCGGGTGGTGGTGGCATCCTTAGAGACTGTATAAGTTGTTTTATTTTTGATTTTTTAAAATATTTTAGTTCTTATTCTAATAATGAAGTTGAATTGAGAGAAGTGATGGAATGAATAAAACTTTGCAAACAATTGGGTCATACCAGTATTGACATTGAATGTGATTCAAATATTGTGGTAAATTGATAAGATCTAGTAAATGTTCTTTATGGTATTTGTGGGATTTTTGTGAACAGCTTATTGGTTTATTGGAGGGAGTAGATTTTTTTATAAATCATTTAATATTTTTCTATAAATCATTTATATAGAAAAGGGAATAAAGTGGTAGATGTTTTGGCACGACAAGGTGTCATGGGGTGAAATAGTTTATTTACAAATAATAGTCAACTTTCTAGAGTTATCAGAGGTTTGTATATATTGGATAAGATATGTATGGTTTATATGAAGTATGTTTAGTTGGTTTCCTTTTGGTATTGGTATAGGTTTTTTTTCTTTTTTTATTTGGTTTAATGCATGAGGTGTTTTATTGGTTATTATATAAACCCCAAGTGTCCTTTTGTTATTACGGTATTCTTTCACCATAAGTGAGAGTTATTAATAAACTTGGGACGGGGCCACTATTATGAGTGGCTTCTGACTCTTTCCAAAAAAAAAAAAAAAAGAGGAGAATTATAAGCACTTTAATTTTTCTATTCACCTACACTTCCTCTTCCATGCTTCTTATCATGTTCCTCTTAAAATTCATAATCTATTTGTGTAGTAGTAGTAGTAGGAGGAAAACAGAAGATTTGATTCTGTAATTCAAAACTATTCCTAAATAACTTTTCCAAATAAATATTATCTTAAAGAACTTTAGTGGTAAAAATTTGGAACTTTCTTTCAATATGTGGTGCAAGCTTTATGAGCCTACAAAATACCCACCCACCCTCTCAAAAAAAGTAACCAACACTTAACTATGAGAATTAATCTTGTCCAAAATTCATTCAATTTTAAACTCAAGAAGTTACAAATTCGTTCTTAATGCAAAATTAATATATATATAGTCCTAAACTCAAGAACTGAACCAGCAATCGCAAAGAATTTCTACTCTCCATCGAAAAAAAAAACTGCAAGAGCCAGTTCTCCAAAGTGTATAAATTTAGCAAGGGTTGCTTCCGGTGGCATTAACAAGTTTGAACCACTGGCTGGTGGGGTCGCACTCCCTATCCCCACCCAAGCATTTGCAGGCGGTGGTGACAATGGGGGAGCCTTTTCCGGCGCTGCCGGCGGAGTCCACGTCGAGGCAAACCGCAGCGCCGTCTGTGAGTTTGGAGGAGAGGTGCATCATGGAGTCGGAGATGAAGTTCCACTTTGATGAAGACGCTAATGAGTTTGTGCAGTTTGTCCCAAGCTTTGCTGCTTCCCCCACTTCATCCGCTGGCTGTAGGCAGAAATTTGTTCCTTCAATTGTTAAGAAGCGTTGGGGCGTGTAGGTCCAGGCGTCGGACTGGTGGCAGGGGCCTAGCACCAGTGGCCCTCGGGTTGAGTTCCTCACCACGCATAGACTTGTTGATGCATGGAAAAGTATCAGATGTGGGCTAGCCTCCGATAGTCCTGGCCCTGCGCCCACACACAAATTGACACTTGTTTAGTTTCAGCTTGGTTCATATGTTTCCGAAATCCATAATTTAGGTTAAGTGTGAAATTTTGCACAGAATCAATTGATTACATAACATATCCTTTCGATTATCCTTTTCATTTCGGTTAGCATGTCGATTGGGCATACTTATACAGTGCTACCATGGGTTCGGTGGTTCAAATAAACCACAAAAACAATTACATCCAGAGCATAATAAGATTAGTTTCAAATTAATTTTATTTTTTTTTATTTTAAGTACCAAGATTTGATCTTGAAAAGTTTTAGACTTGTCCCGCTAAGATTCAAATTTTAGAGTTTAACCATGGATATAAAAAAATAGTTTGAATATGGAATCCCATTTTATTGGGCATAATTAAAGTTCAAATCCTTTTAAGATGTTCAAAGTGGACCCATGCCTGTGGATTCGCCAACGAGAGTATGATCCACGTGTATGTTGAATCCATCCGTGAGTATATTTGGGAGATGATGACCACAAGATCATTTTGATAGTATATTGGATGTTGTTTATAAAAGTAAGTAAAGATACTCTTGGAGCATATATCTCGATATTTGGACAAGAATATGTGCAAATTTCAATAAAGTTAATATAATGTTATATTACATTTAATCTAAATATACATAATTTTAGTTTAAGGTATGAATTTCATGTTCCAAATATAAGAAGAAAAAATTACATTCAAATTATAACATCTCATATAAAATTTCATAATTTATTGGAATTGATTATGCATGAAAAAATCATTTAATTCTTACGTATTATAAGATTTTGATAATGCTTACCTCGAAAAGGACACTGAATGGTATTGATCCTCTCGAAGAAAGTTTCATTTCGGGTGCCACACCAACTCCAATCCAACAATCCATAAGTCTCTTCCTTCCCAATTGCCCCTTGTCTTAAATAGTAACTCCCACCAAAGGTCCACAAGGCCCATTCAAAGTCAAGCTCCGCTGCCAACCCAAAGAAGCAGGCCAAGAAAAAATTGTCACCGAGACTCCTCCCTGTTAGGTCACCCCCAAACTCACTCACGAACAAGGGCCACCCCTTGTCCAGAAGGAATCCTCCCCTACTCCTCACCGTGTGCACCGCTCTCCCGCACGCCTGGTTTGCGCTCTCACTGGCAAAGTAATTCCCAAATGAAAAGCTGTACCAGTGAAATTCAAACATTTGTTTTCTAGAAAATGACAAGTTCACGTCTTGCTCCTTGATGAAAGACAAGTCCGTGTTGAAACTTAGCCCAGAGAGTATGACCAAAACATTTGGGTTCGCTTTGTGTACTGCTTCAGCCCCTCTCTGCATGTACCTACCTCAGTTTGTGCATACATATATAACGAATGTTAATAAATGTAACATCTTGTGATTTGAAACCATTTGTTTCAAGTATTTTTCTAGATGATTATTTACCTGTACCAGTCATTGGTATTTTGCCGAGGGCCACGCAGCTCGTTTCTCAAGCTCATGGCAACCACATAGCGGGTGTTCTTGAAGAGGGTGGCCATCCGAGTGAGGCCGGCGAGCCAATCATCAAGGTCAAAGAATGGGTCCCCAAAGAAGCCATTACCGTCATCGTTGCTGCAGCACCACCCCGGCTTGCTTATGTGATTGTCTAATATCACCATTACATTGTCGTTTGCCAGGCTAGATACCACTGCCTATATGTTCATACATTAATTAAATTCTTTTTAACTCTAGAAAGGCCTTAAAATTTTAATTTTGTGAATGAGTGGCATGGATTTCATGGGAGGAGACATTAGGAGGTAGAGGCGGACTCACAAATTTTTTTCAATGGGAGCAAAATTATATGTAAATAATAAAACATAAATACTTTTCATAGTTTCAAGACAAATAATTAAAAGCACATACTATTCATTTAACATAGTAATAATTGTTTAATGACACTATTTATAAAAAAAAATCTAATTTTTTTGCTTGTTGTATTTGAAAATAAGGGCGAATGAGTAATTTCAGTGGGGCGAATCTTCCTTATTTATCATTGTTGGAGTGTCAAGCTAAGAAAATGAATCCAAGCCGTCCATATCAAGCAGAGATCCAGTGGCTAGTTTTGTTTTATTTGTTATGGGGGGCATAGCTGTAATTTTACCTATCAATTACTTGTAAATACAAAACATAACAGCAGATGGGCAAGACTTTAGTTTTTCTATTTTTGCAACTTGAGATACCGCAGCGCAGAAGAGGTTTTCTTCTTCTTCTGTTTGCAACTCTAGAACAAAGAGAGATGCCGCACCGTCTTCTTCCACAGCCAGCCGCGAGTTCTTCCTAGCAACAGGAGACTTCCCAGTCGAGAGAGCACCTGCAGAACCGAGAGCCTTCAGCAGTCGCGCGGGAGAGTGAGGCCGCACGTGAGAAGGAGCTAGCAGGAGGAGGTGCGGTGCTGGGTATCTCCAACCTCCAGCGGAGGTTTGCGCGCAGGTAAGGGAGGTAATGTACAAATCTAGTTTCTTGGTAGGATTTCTTGTAGGGAAATGAGAACAATAGGAAGAAACTTAGGGTTATTCGCAGGTGCGAAGAGGGGGCTTCTTGGGTTGTTCTTGGCTGATTTCCAGAAGAAATCGGTAAGACAAGAAAGGGTAAATCTGTATGTACTTGTATTTATTTTCGCCGGTTTAATATAGTATCTCAGGAGGTAAGTTTCTGCCGTGGATGTAGGTCAATGGTTGGGCCGAACCACATAAATGTGTTCTTGTGGAATGTGACTGTGTGATTGACATGTTTATGCTTGCTGAATATTATTTGGTGAATGTACATTTTTCTTGATCAGGCTTTGCACACACGCTCGTCAAAATAAACAAGTTTATGTTTAGGTGTTATTGTGGCTGGTTTGGAATTAATTAAAATCTAAAAAATAGAATTAGCAATTAACTGAGATTACACACAACAATCATAAACCTCTCTTCCTTGTCAAAAGTTAGTGAGACACATGTCCCACTATAGTATTGGTAGGATAAGTTTCAATAATTCTAGGTATTGCTTGTTCTGAATATTAGAATGATTTTTTTTTTTCAAAAACTTCTTTTATAAATATAAGAAAAGACAAAAATCAATATTGTTGTCATAATATATAATTTTATATGTAGACCATCCATCTAACTAATGTTCCAAGATGCTTAGTGTCATAATCTCACATCGTATGTACAAGAAGAAACTTTTGAACTTATAAGAATGGTTTGAACTCTAATTATGTAAGACGTCTTTTATAAAATAAACTCATGAAACTAGTGAATTAAAATAAATAATATCTCATCAATAAAATGAGTCCAAGATCATTCAAATTGTCATAATAAGATAAACTATATCAATATATATATGGGTCTTTTATGAATTAAACCCAAGATGAATCTAGCTTTTTGGAAAGCCTGATTTAGATGTTTGGTAGTAGATGATAGAATTCAGGCCAAAGGAATATCGATGGTTTCGACTTGTGATTATTGCGTGCAGAGAAGTTAGGAGAACACCAATCACATTCTTTCTTTAGGCAAGGTGGTTTCAAAGGTTTGACGTCGGGCTAGTCTGGAAAAATAGAATTGCAAACTGGTTCCACTATGCTCAAAAATCATCTATTAAAGGTATTTTAATCAGTCTGATTTCATATTTAATTACGTGGTGTCTTTGGAATCAAAGATGTAAAGTGATAATGGAAGGAATTTATCAAAGTGCACATCATACGTGGAAAAGTGTTCGATATTTGGTTAGTTCTTTAGCCAAGAGTTCTAATTCTTTTCAAAAATTGAAGATTTCAGACATTATGGTTTAGAAAGAGTTTCAAATTCAGCATCAGGGAGTTTGCGCTAGTCTTGGAAAAATTATTCTGTGGGTTAAACCCCTAGTAGGGTGGATAAAATTTAATTGTGATAGGAACTGTAGGGGTAATCCAGGTAGTTTAGGAGGTGGAAGAACTATTCGAAATTGTCATGGCATGGTGAAAGCCACTTTTTCAAACTATTTTGGCAATAATACGAACAAGTAATTCTGAAAGAAATTCGTTTATGTACGAAATTAAAAGTAATTCTCCCTTCCTTTCGTCATCAGTTCAACCTTTTGATTTTTGTTTGATTGGTTTATATTTTTTGATTTTTTGATTTTGGTTTATTTTATTATTTTAAATTTTGATAGGCTTGTTTAGATTTTTTTTTTTTTCTTATTTAACTTTGTTTGGATTTGTAATCCTATTTTGGATGATTGCTAATATTATTTTTGAGAAATTTTTAATATCTTTTATCTATAATCTCTCAATATTTGTCGTGTAACGTAGGTATTCTTTCGTTAAAAGTAAGAGTATATGAATGAATAAATAAATAAAGGTTACATCGTCTCTTGTTTTTTTAGCTCTATGTAAAATGTTTTTTTTTTTATTTTTTTCACAAAATCAAACCCTCAAGAAAGAAAAAAAATTAATATATATATATATATAGATAGCAGTGATTTCGACATGACCGACCTGGAAAGCGTTAATGAGGGAGATGTCAATGAATGAAGGGTTGTTGGCTTGGAAACCAGCTATGGTCTCCACGAGCCCAAGGCTCATCAGTGACTGCCGAACAGTCATGGTCGCCAAAGAATTATTGGTGGCAACGAAGAGTGGCCAAGTGAGCCTGGCGCAGTTGAACCCCATGGCCTTAATCCGACCTGAGATGGCGTCCACGGGCCGCTTGCTCAGCCCCTCCGCCACCGCCGCCTCCAGATGCGCCGGCCAGTTCACACACGCCAGCTTCACCCTCCTCCCCCCCTCCTCCTCCACCCACCGCGAACTGGTGTACAGCGGAACAGCCGTCGCGGTCGCATTGAGGAAGACGATCAGAAGAGAAAGAAAGGAAGGGTAGAAGAGAGGCCGCCTCCCCATTTTGGGCACTGTTTGGACTTCAAGAGATGGAAAAAAAGAAAAAAGCTCCCTTTACATGTTTGTGAGTTATGGGTGGTTATTATTTTTGTCATATATAGGTAGGGAAAATTTATTTTTTTAATAGAAAATTGCAAATATATAGTTGTCAATGCTTTTTTTCTTTTATGATAGCATGCCCACTCTCTGTTTTAAATGAAACTTCACCTGTCAACTGCATGTTATTAAAAACTCATCTAAACAAAAGTCAAGCTTATGCCCTTTTTTCTTTATAATATTTTCAATTAGGAATATATATAGTCCCATTTCTCACAAAAACTTTCCTAATCAATATTGCTATACACTTTAATATTTTTTTTTAATATCATGTTATCCATTTTTTAAAGTTTTTTTTTTTTTTTTGTAATGGGCCCACGCCTTTTCATCGTTCATTTATTAGCATATGCCCATTATATTTTAAATGCAATTCTACCCATTTATTAATTTCTTTCCCATAGAAATTTTAAGAATTTAGAAATAAAAAAAAACTATAATATGAGAATGTGAACAACGACCAAATGTGTGTGCATCCTTTATCTCCCCTCACCATTTTTATTTTTTATTTTTTTGGAAATCTGGAATGGAATAGAAATTCTAACTCCTATTCTCATTCTAATGTTTGGTTTGTATAAGTGGGGAGTGGAATCATATTTAGTCTGTGTTAATTCCCCCCACTTATTAGAATTTTGAGTCTCCCATCTCTAACTTTTTTTTCTAAAAAAAAATTGTGACTCATTAAAATATAAGTTGATTGTTTTTCAATTGTGTCACCCTCAATAACAACATCAACAATAGCACAATAACAATAATAAAATAATTTTAACTATAAGAATAATAATAACTAATAAAAGTATAATGCGCTTCGGGCCAAAGATATATATCTATATCTATATATATAGTGTGTGTACTTTGATAGTTAGCTGTAACAATAATATTATAATTTATAAAAATTACATGTAGTACATAAAGTTTTAGAAATGTTACAGATATGAACATATAATATAAATTTATTTGCAGTAGGCAAATTTAAATGTAAAATTAACTGAAAAGAAAATAAAATATAAGTATCGACAATACTAATATTGAATGAGAATTTAAAATGTAAAATTTGAGTAAAATTTAAATACTTTATTTTATGACATATGGGAAGTTGAACACTTATTAAATATACATGTATTTACGTATTTATATATATAAATATATATTTATACATAACTATAATATTTTGTTATTGGAAACTTTTGATAGAAAGCAAGTGGGAAAACTTGTATTTTATTATATTGTATATATTGTATTGAATATTTTAAAAATAATTCAATCACTTATTTTAATTTTGATGTATATTATGTATATAAATAGAAATGTAACATGGTATATATATTTATATAATTTCGAATAGTATAAATTAAAATTAATTCAATATTTTTATTGGATGCAAATATAAAACAAAGATAAAGAAAGTAGGAACTAATAATTTAAATTAATTTTATAATAAAAAGTATTAAGAAATAAAGTAATAAAAAGTTGTTAAAGCAGTTTTTTCAAGTTATTTTGACAATGGTACCAATAATAATGCAGAATTAAAAGCTATCAGGGAAGGAATTCGATATTCTTCCGTCAAAAGTGGTGGTATATTAATAAACAAATGAAGGTGTCACCCTCTTTTACTAAAAAAAAAAACATTGGTGCTTATTTAAAAAAAATTTATTTTAGTTGAATTTGAAATTTTTAATTTTTTCTAATAAATGAGAGAAATGAGTTTTAAAAATAATAAAAAATTTAATGGGCCCTATCTAGGAAGAGGGAGAGAGGATTTTAAAAAACAAATTAAAAAATTTAATGAGACCCAAAAGGGGCAAATAGAGAATTTTAAAAAGATAAATTAAAAATGATTAAAAAATTTTAGTGGGGCTCACAGGACCCGTTGCCCTGCTGGGGGAAAAAGAAAGTATCGAGTGTTTTTTAAAAAGTGAGGCCTACATGGGACCCATGCCTTGTGAGAAAAGAACAAAATTAAATTTTAAACAAAATAGTGGTGGGACCTACATGGACCCCTTTCTCTGGTGTGAGAGGGTGGGCGTGAGAGAATGGATATAAAAAAAAATTGAACAAAAAAATAAATAAATAAAATAATACCACATGTGGGCACTACATGAACCTCAAAGGTTGAGGATTAATATGGTTGTAGATTATTATAAAATAATATTATTATTATACCATTATTACTTTGAAAGAAAATAGCAAAATTCAAGATAAATCATTTATTACATTATTTGAAATTTAAAAATATTATTATGATAAAAAATAGTATAAATTTTAATTAAAATAATGTTGAACTATTGAAGCCATTATTTGAAAGATTACAATTTTTTTCTCAGCCATCATTAACAATATTACCAAATGATGAAAAAGAATAAAAAAAAAAAAATATGATCCCTATAGCCATTTTGTGTTACTAACAATATAATCACAATTGTATTTCAATAAATTTGTTTATGTTGGTTTGGTTAAGATATAGCATTTATTTTAGTATTATTGTACTAGACCGAATTATATCTTGGGCGGTTCAAATTAAATTTTGAGAATTTTAGGTCAATTTATAATATATATAATTGGTTTAAGCATGTGTCGTATATTCTTTAAAAATATTTAAATTATACATGATTATTCATTAGTAATGGAATTTTTTCATTAACCTCTACCATTCAATTAATATTCATCAAAATAAAATAAAATAATAAATGAGATAAACTTTATTGATCATGGCCTTTGAGTCTAATCTCTCTCTCTCTCTCTCTCTCTCTCTCTCTCTCCCTAGTGAGTTACATGGGTTTATGTCCCCTCAATTTTGTGGGAGAGGGTGTATTAGGGGGAGAAATTTTAGTAATTATCATGTATAAGCTCTTATGTAAGAGTTCTTATACAAGGTTAATTTGAAAATAGTAGAGTAATTAATTAATTTTATAAATATATAAAAGTAAAAAAAAATATTATCACTAAGACAAAGTTAACTCCTAACATAGTGGGGCCTATCATTTATTCATCTATCGTAGCATGTAGACCCACTTGACATGGACTAAACATTA
Organism: Malania oleifera; assembly: GCF_029873635.1. NCBI lineage: Eukaryota > Viridiplantae > Streptophyta > Magnoliopsida > Santalales > Ximeniaceae > Malania > Malania oleifera. Next base: position 80,023,311 of record NC_080428.1, on the reverse strand, counting down.
AGAAGCAGATTATTCCATCTCTTGATTTCATGTGAGAGGGTATATATATTAGGGGGAGAAGTTTTAGTAATTATCATGAATAAGCTCTTATATAAGAGTTCTCATACATGCTTACCCGGATGAATATTATAAGAATAATTATTAAATTTTATTTATAAATATATAATAGTCAAAAAACAATCAATATAACTAAGACAAAGTTAAGTATATAATACTACTTATCAATTTTCCTCTATTGCAATCTCCAGACCCACTTGACATGAACTATACAATAAGAAATAGATTATCTCTCTCATCTCATATTTCTTGTCATTCTCTCCTAAAATTCAAATATGAGAACCAACAAAATGTGGGAGTTGAAGTACTAAACTACATATGTACTGCTTGTGCAATTTTCATTCATTGTGGGATTTATGCGCACTTAATTGGCAAGGGGTAAAAAAATCAACAGCAAAGCTAAATTCTTGACTAACCTGAAAAGCTAATGAGGGAGAGATCAATGATGGAGGGGTTGTAAGCTTGAAAACAAGTTATGGACTCCATGAGCCCAAGCCTCGTCAGTGACTGTCGAACAGTGGTGGTGGTGGAGTGGTTGTTGGTGAGGAAGAGAGGCCAAGTGAGCCTGATGCAGTTGAATCCCATGGCCTAAATCCGCTACAGAATGGTTCCAGCTGAATTAAAGGAGTTAAAGGAGCAACTACAAGAGCTTCTAGACATGGGGTTTATCAGACCGAGTGTATTGTCCTGGGGTGTACCAGTGTTATTTGTGAAGAAGAAGGACGGGTCGATGAGAATGTGCATCGACTACCGGGAGATTAATAAAGTAACAGTGAAGAACAAGTATCCATTACCCCAAATTGACGACCTGTTTGATCAGCTTCAGGGTACGCAGATTTTTTCTAAAATCGATCTGCGATCTGAATATCATCAGGTGAAGGTTAGATTAGATGATGTATCGAAGACTGCTTTTCGAACTCAGCATAGCCATTACGAGTTTTTGGTTATGCCGTTCAGGTTGACGAATGCTCCAACGGTATTTATGGATCTGATGAACAGGGTATTCCACAAGTACTTAGATCAGTTTGTTATTGTGTTCATAGATGATATTTTGGTTTATTCGAGGAGCGCTGAGGAGCATGAAGCTTATTTGAGACTAGTACTTCAGGTACTCAGGGAAAAGCAGTTATTTGCTAAACTTAAGAAATGTGACTTCTGGCTAGAGCAGGTTGCATTTCTGGGTCATGTGGTATCCAAGGAAGGGGTTTCAGTGGATCCGAGCAAAGTGGAGGCTGTAGTTGACTGAGCAAGGCCGAAGAACGTGCAGGAAGTCAGAAGTTTGCTAGGTATTACCGGATACTACCGCTGATTTGTCGAGGGGTTCTCCAGATTATCAGGGTCTTTGACACGACTCACAAGGAAGAATGTGAAGTTTGACTAGACTAATAAATGTGAGCAGAGCTTCCAAGAATTGAAGCAGCGTCTAGTCACTGCCCCAGTGTTGTCTCTTCCATTAGGTGAGGGTGGATTTGTAATTTACAGTGACGCATCAAAAAAGGGACTTGGTTTTGTACTAATGCAGTAGGGAAAAGTCATTGCATATGCGTCTCATCAGTTGAAAGAGTACTAAAAGAACTACCCTATGCACGACTTGGAGCTGGCGGTAGTTGTGTTTGCATTAAAGATCTAGCGACACTACCTTTATGGTGTAAAGTTCGAGATCTTTACTGACCATAAGAGTCTCAAGTACTTCTTCACCCAGAAGGAGTTGAATATGAGGCAGTGCAGATGGCTTGAGTTGATAAAGGATTAAGACTGCACCATAATCTATCACCTAGGAAAGGCGAACGTGGTAGCCGATGCATTGAGCAGGAAATCTGGGGGTGCATCAGCCTCAGCAGTTATGGCTTCTCATCATATCGTGATGGACCTGGAGAGGTTGGGTGTAGAATTGGTAGAAGGGAATCATCAGGCACTCATTTCTAGTCTGGTTGTTCAATCGTCTTTACGGGAAAGAGTTAGAATAGCTCAGTTGAAAGATACAGAGTTGATGGGGATTGCAGAGAAGATACAGGATGTGCAGCACACTGACTTTAATGTTGCTGAGGATGGAGTTCTTAGATTTCACACTCGATTGTGTGTGCCAGATGACGCAGAGATAAAGAGGATGATTCTAGAGGAAGCTCACCATTCTCTCTATACTGTTCACCCAAGTAGCACGAATATGTATAGAGACTTGCGAGAATCGTTATGGTGGAGTAACATGAAGAAAGAAATTGCTAAATTTTTGGGTCAGTGCTTGACATGTCAGTAGGTGAAGGCAGAACACCAAAGGCCAGTGGGATCACTTCAACCACTGGACATCCCTACGTGGAAGTGAGAGCATATCTCGATGGACTTTGTATCAAGATTGCCTTCAGCGTTGCATGGGCAGAATGCCATGTGGATAGTGGTTGACAAATTGACGAAGACTGCCCATTTCATTCCGGTTAGAACTAGTTATTCCATGAATAAGCTGGCAGAACTCTATGTTCAGGAGATAATCATAATACATGGTGTGCCCGTGTCCATCATTTCAGATTGGGATTCGCAGTTCACTTCCCGTTTTTGGAAGAGTTTACAAGGAGCGTTGGGTTCTCAACTCACTTTCAGTACTGCATTTCACCCTCAGACAGATGGACAGTCCGAACGAACCATTCAGATTCTTGAGGATATGTTATGGGCATATATGTTAGATTTTTGGGGTAATTGGATCCGATATTTGTCGTTGGTTGAGTTTGCATACAATAACAGTCACCAGACCAGCATTAGAATGGCACCATATGAGGCTTTGTATGGTCGTCGGTGCCAATCTCCGTTGTACTGGGATGAAGTAGGCGAGCGGCAGATTTTGGGACCAAAACTTGTTCAAAAGGCCTCTACAAAGGTCGAACTTATCAGGGAAAGGATCAAGGAAGCCCTGAGTCGGCAGAAGAGTTATGCGGATACTCGCCGACGGGAGCTAGAATTCGAAGTAGGTGATATGATATTCTTAAAGATTGCTTCAATAAAGGGGGTGATGAGGTATGGAAAGAAGGGCAAGCTGAGCCCTAGATACATTGGGTCATTTGAGATCCTAGAAAGGATTGGTTCGGCAGCGTACAGGATAGTACTACCCTCGGCGCTGTCCAGGATACACGATGTGTTCCATGTGTCCATGTTAAGAAGGTATTTTCCAGACCCCTCACATGTGATCAGTTATGAATCGTTGGAGATTGGGGATACTCTAGCATACGAGGAGATACCAGTTCAGATTTTGGATTGGAAAATATAGGAACTGCATATTAAGGATATACCGTTAGTGAAGGTGCTGTGGCGAAATCGTGCAGTTAAGGAGGCTTCTTAGGAGTTAGAAACAGAAATACGCCAGAAGTATCCGCAACTGTTCAGTGAGGGCTAGTGCCAGACGGGTAAGTGTATGGTTGTATAAAGAGGGATTATAGTAGGTTGTGTAGTTAGTTGTTTTTAGTTTAATTAAGGATTGTCATTGGTAAAATTTGTTATGGTTATTGTAATTTCCCAAAGGCAGTATTGTAACCACGGTATTCCTCCGCCATAAGTGAGAGTAGTTAATAAATGTGGGACGGAGCCGCTATGTGGGTGACTATCGACTCTTATGTAGACAAGGATCGTGAAATAAGGAGATAATTGGTAATAGTTAACAAATTTCGAAGACAAAATTTTTGTAAGAAGGGGAGAATGTAGTAATCCTAAAAAAAAAAAAAAATTTAAATTAAAAAGTATTATTATTGAAAAAAATAGATTAAATTAAATTAAATTTAATTTAAATTTCTAAAAATTAATTAATTAATTAAATAATATAATATAATATTATAAAGATATAATATATATATATATATATATATATATATATATATATATATATATATATATATACACTAAACCATCCTTCAGGATTCACGCAGCAGACAGAGCGTCCCCCCTCATCTCCTCGTTCTCTCTCTCCCACTCTCCTCTATCTCGTCTCCATTATTCGGCCGATAAAAAATCCGAAAATACCGTTGGACTCTGCTCACCGCCACCGACATTTCTGCTGGAGCGGATCTTTCGTGGAAGCGGCCTAGGTATATCTCCTAGGGTAAGGCCAAATCTCAAACTTACCTCAATTTCTCTTAAACTATAAGCCCCATTAACGAACGAAAATTGCCAAGAGACTCATGGGAAGATTCTCTACAATCTAACTGGAGCGGGTTTTCGAATTGGAGTTCCGGGGTACCAATCCTAAATCAGGGGTAAATTTGATAATTTAGGCTTTTATTAGGGTATTCAAAACTTAGGGAAAGTTACTCTATGAATTATGACGAATAATATGGTGAAATTTGAATTTCAGGGTTCAGGAGTTTTTGAACACTTGGGGCATAGGCCGGGGTTTTATTGAGTTTTTCAGGAATCAGGTAAAGGAATTAAATTAAGTCAGTAATTTTATGAAATTTGAATCAATTAAATTGTTATGTTTATATAAATTTATTTATTTATTTATTTATTTATTTATTTATTTATTCATGTTAGAATTTAAGGGCTATTTTGGAAACCAACCGTTCAAAATGGATTTTACAAACTTAGAATATATGATATGGTATTTTTGAATAAAATGAACGGTGGAAAACTTGTTTGTTTATATGGATTTGTTAAAATGTGGTAAATCGTGTGGCAGATGATTTAATTTGTATGGATTATTGTATTTGGATTTGGGATTTTGAAATGCTGAATTGTCTATGAAATATTGAATTGGTTGAGAAATATTGGAAATGCTTGTGAAAATACTGGAACTGTTTATGAAATGCAGGAGTTTTAACTAATGGCCAATGGCCAAGTATTATTTGATTGGCCAAGGGCCAAGATTATTATTTGATGGCCGAGGATCGAGTTTTAATTGGTGGCTATATGCCGAGTTATATTTTGTGGCCAGGGGCCAGGTATTTGGAATAATAGGAAATATATATGAATTAATATTTTGAATGGTGATTTCTATTATCTAAATTGCATGATATGCTTTAAGAACCCTGGGGACCAGTGTATTGTGAGCACGGTACTGTTACTAGTTAGACCATGTGTACCCACATTGTCTGGATAGAAGTGTAGGGGGTTCAGCCAACTGCCTGCGTAAGGTTGAAGTAAGGGCGTCGAACCTGCAACTTTGTTGTGGATGCCTGTAGATGTGTTTGCAGAGGATGTTATTTTTGACTTTGTTTGGGTTGATCACCCAGGCTTAGTCCAACTTTCGGGCCGCACAACCCTTGCCATGGGGATGTAAATGGTGTGTTTGTTACAGGGAGTGTCTTATATGCACATCTGTTAATTTATGTGAATACAATTAATTAATAAGATAATTCCGAGGGCTTATTGAGAAAGGTGAGTGCCTTGGTAGCAGTACTGGTACTAGAGCAGAGGGAAGCTACTTGTATGAGCAGGTAATCTTTCCTATCCTTGGCTAATTGTGTGTGTGAGTGTAAAATAAGAATATTTTCATAAATGTGTTTATCTATTTAGTGAACTGGTTATTTTTTGTATATTAAATGCATGTTGGCCACACACTAACATTAACTTAGTATTTCCTTTACTGAACTGTGTCTCACTCCTACTTTACAAACTGTCTTTTCAGGGAATCCTAGAGATCGGGTCTAGCAGGCTAGAGGAGTCGGGCTAGTGATGTAAATTTTATGTAGGTAGTGTGTAGATAGAGATTTTATTTTTATTTAATTTTATGGGATGTAGTTATGTGGAAATGGTTATATTCGTGTATAAAGATAGTTAGAACTCTAGTAATATAATTTGAGGATTTTATATTTTATTTCTGCTGCGTACGTGTTTTATATTTGATGAATAAGGTATTAGGTACACTGACGTCACTAAAGTAGCACTCCGGGCCCACGTGACGGGTCGAGGTCATTACAGGGGCTCTCTCCGCAAAGATGACATCCTCTGGATCTTTTTTTTTTTTGTTTTCCTTTTGAAACCTCCTGAAGCTTTTGCTTCATGAGGTATAGATATAATAATAATAATAATAATAATAATAATAATAATAATAATAATAATAATAATGATCTTCAATCCTACAGGGTGCTCTCTTGGTGTCTATATGTCACCTCCATCATCAACGCCATTGCCCATATCCAGGTCAAAGTCCATTGTCATCTGATCTCTATCATCCTGTAACTCATGAATGTGGCCATACAGCTCACTGAAATTAACATCAATGACCCTCTCTAGCTCCTTATGTCTGTTCTCTAAAGAGATAGAGAACTCCCTGAACTCATCCCGAAGAGTTGAGTACTAAGCACTGGATGACGAAGCCATGTCCCTCAGCTCCTTGATGTTAGACTGAATGGACTGAGTAACCTGATGTTGCGAATCTCTATACTACGCAAATAAGTCCATAAAACCAGTGATGGCGGCCATCATATCAGCATTCGTTGTCGGCTACGCAAGCTGTGGTGGCATCTCCTATGGGACCTTCTCTTGAGCTGCTACTCCTGTACCACCTATGGGCAACCACATGTTGTCGGCTAGCTCATACCTCATCAACCTCAGGGTAACTGAGGAGAACATATTTGCACTCCTCCTTCTCTTTAGCACGACCACATTTGATCGAGTGACTCCCATCACAAGGAATAGTCTGTTCAGAATTCCCCCATATGGCATGATAATCCACCGCCCAATCGTCTTAGTCATCATCCAATGTATCATCAAGCTAGGCATATCAATTTTCTTTTGCACAAACATACACCACATAACAAAACAGTCGAGGTAAGAAACATGCACCCTAGATCCTGCCTTAGGCAGAATATTGTATGTGATCAAGTGGTGAACTATCTTGGACTCTAAGGTAAAGGATCTATAGTTCAGCGGGTGGTTGGGACTAGTAGCAAGTGGATAAGTCATAGTCAGGTTTGCAAAAGTCCCAATAGTAAACTTCTATTCATTTATCCAGGAGGTCACTGAGTTAGGGCACTCAAAATCACCTCGGCCTATATCTAGAATATCTAACAAATATTCAGCATCGAATATAATGTCAGTTTGCAAAATCCTAGAATAATATTCATTCTCATCATTGCCTAAGTTGGCGTAAAATAACCTAGCATATGTGGGATGGTGCCCGCTAGTCTGATATGTGATAAAAGATCTCCACCCCTAATATCGAAACATGTCCATAATGTTGTTAAAATGTTGTTCCATAAACTGAAGATCAAGAATCTTACCCAGTATAACTTCCTTGGGCAAAACTCCTTCATATATCTGATCCTGGCACGCTCTGACAAAAATCAGTTGTCCTCGGCATAGGCAACATCCTAAGCATCATTATGCTCATCTGGTCATGCCATGGATGCTGATGGAAGTGGTTTTGGTGCTGGATTGAGTATAGGGTAATATTCAAGGAAACAACAGAGGAGCTCTGAATTTTTTCAATGAAAATGAGCTTTTTCACGCGGGAAATGTATATAGACCCGCAAGGTTCGGTCGACCAGGGACAAGTTCAGTCGACCGGTGTATCAAGTTCGGTCGACGGGAGTGAGGGATGGTCGACCAAAACCTAAAATGACGTTTCAGCTTCCTATGGTTGGTCGACCAAGAGAATTTTGACCTAAAATGGATGGTCGACTGAAGAGAGTTTGGTTTCGAGTCTAGTTGATCGAGGGGTTTACTGAAGTGGGTTCGGTCAACCGAAGTTCATTGGTTCAAAAGAGGTCGGTTGACCGAAGAGTCAAGGTCAGTCATTCGGTCGACCGAAGAGTCTAGATCATTTGTGGATGGTCGACCGAACTTAGTCAACTTTTCAATTTTCACCAAATTTTGACCTAAACTCTTCTTTAAGGTTAACACATGGCTTTTCCACTTAAGGGGGGATCAATTTTGAGGTCTTCTAAGTTTAACTACCTCCCAAGCTATTGGTTTCATCTACCCCACTAAGTCTTATCCTATGGTTCAGATTGATTTCCTCCTCCCTCTCTCTCTAAGGAAATAGCTACTAAGATTACCCACATCATTTCCTTATTTAAGCCTCTTGCACTTTTACACATATAAGTAGAGCCAATGTGTCCTAGGTACCCATTATGTGCATACAAACGTGTTTGCTTATTTGTTCTATTTTGTTTAGAAGAGACGTTTAAGTTTTTACAACTGTGGGATTTGGAATATGAACCCTTTTTTGAAGATTTATTTGTTTCGATTCCTAAGGGTGTATCATTCCCTATTTCTTCCTTTAAACAGATAATTCTCAATATCTTCTTGATCTTTTTCTTCTCTAAGGTGGCATGATATTTTCTTAGATCATTTAATTGTTTTGCCAACCTTCTATTTTCATTTTTCAAAGATATTTTCTATTTAGATGCCTTAACTAGAAGCTTATTCATTTTCAATAAAGCACATTCTAGTTCCTTGTCAGAGGGCATGCCACTATCATAGGATTGATGGCAAGATTCAGCATCATAATAACACTCAAATGAATCAACACATGCATCATAAACGGTATCATTATCAAAAGCAATAAATGGTTCATCATATAGATTGTCACATATTTTGGCATGAGAATTATCACGGTAAACATCACATGAATTGATACGTGCATTATCATCAAAGCAGTCATTACAGGCATCTGGTGATTTAGCGTATGAATCATCACATGCTTCATTGTACAAATCAGTGAATCAGGTAGAGTCAGAATCATATACCTTGTCGTCTACTAATGCTATTTGATCATGATTGTGGCTCGTAACATTTGGAGTGGCAGTCTCTATTTCCTAGGTCACTCCATACTTCCTTTCGAGCTCAACCTAGATTTCTTGTGCACTTTTAAAGGCTACAAACTCAAGCAAGATATCAGAATCTAAAAAGCAATATAATAAGTTCATGGCATATGAATTTGCATGCATAACATTATTATCATTTTCAACTGCAGGTATGTAAATTCCTTTATCAATCATCTGTCAGACCCTCCAGTTCATAGATTTAATAAATATGCTCATTCGAATTTTTCACTGGGTGTAATTTACACCGCAAAATAATGGAGGACTGGAAGGTGATCGTCCCTATCCGAATGGGGATACACCAATGAGAGCCATTACGATTTTTACAAAAGTTGTTAAGCCTAGTGCAACGAGGCTCTCATACCAATTGTTAGAATTCGTGTATTCCCAAGAGTGGGGGTGAATTGGAATTTTAAATTTTTTCTCCTAAGTTAAGTAAGATATTAGTATTATTTCGCAACCTAGGGTCTTTCTAAGCAATCCCAAATGCGCAGATAAGATTAATATGTGGAAAGTAAATCCTGCACAACATTCACAATATAACATACATGTGTAATAAATAAATTTGGGTAAAAATAAAATGCACACACGATATGTTATCGGGGTTCGGCCAATACTATCTACGTCCCCACCTCGGCTCACAAACACAAGGATTACCACTATTGCTCACTTAACGAGTGGAGCGGCACCGATTACAACTAGGTCAATTAGTGGGCTGACCTCAACCTAAACATACCTTAATAGGATGGTGCACCTAACTTCCCTAACCAAGGTCAAAGCCAATTCGAGACTATTTACGAAGGCTAGTCTCTCTCTTCAGTCCCTTCCTTGGAATACAATAATGAAATACATTCTTTTGTGTACAACCAAATATGCTTCTTAAACTAGGCATGTGTACCAATATGCTCAACCAAATAATGCACTCACATATGATAGGATATCAAGCTCTAGTGAGATTTTTTAAACTAATGTGATAACTCTCAAACAGGATGTAAATCAATGTGTGTAAGTGAGAGTGAGGCTTTTGATGTCAATCCAATATGCTTGTAATGTGATTAATTGTGACGACCTACTTAATTTCTCCATATTTTTCTTTTCTTTTTTTTATGAATATAATAAAATCAATATCACAAATCTCAGCAGATCATATTCCACCTGGACCCGTGGGTACCAGGGATACATCAGAAACACATCACGGAAGCCTATGCAGTAGGAAACATACAATCGCAATATTATAACTACAGAAACATCCATCACATTACCATAAATACTAGAGTCACTATATCCACCGTATTTCAGTATATACATCCCAAAAACAAGATCTAGGGACACTTCCCACAAAATCCAATTGTCCCTACTAAAACTTACCCTTCAAAAAGGGCGGACAAACAGCACTAGATTAGCAAGGCTTTTCCCACTCTCCTATCTGGGGCTCCTGAAAAGTTTGTAAAATTTTTGGGTGAGACATCTCTCAGTAAGGGAAATAAACTAATACCAGTGTGTGGCAACATGAGTATTCCGTGTTATACATATACCATATAGAACATATTCAGTAACTGTTATGTCAAATCTGGGAAAACATATATATCATCAAAACATGTCAGAACATACTGCATTTTCATAAACATATTTCATCTCATATAATAATTATAATACAAAAACATTCCTAGTAAGTTAGCTGGTTATTGTCATGTATTACCCCCACATGACTGGGTTGTGTGGCCCGAAGGCGAGACCTGACAATGGTTGGCCGACCACTGTCAAGTCAAAAATACAGTCTGTAAGTCTAATGGGTCTATCAGACCTGGTTCGTACACCAGGGGTGCTCACATACTTCTTAAAATCACATCGACCATCCAATTTCACACCACTCCGTACAGCGGCATTAACACAAATATCATGATCATGATGACCATGGACACATAGCAACGGTACTGTGCAAGTGTTAGCCTAGATCAAGCCAACCAGGTTCTGATATCATATAACATATACTGAAACTGTGATAAATGGATAACTCATATAATTAATTTTCAGATCAATCATATAATTTTGCATATTTACGTATATCATGAAAAATCATCGAACCGTACGTCAATATTTCACATTTTACCATAGCTCGGCCCGTACGCTGGAAAATCATAGCACAGCCCATACGCTGGCAAATCATTTCCATAGCTCAACCCGTACGCCGGTAAACATATCCATAGCTCAGCCCGTACGCTAGCAAATCATACACATAGCTCGGCCCGTACGCCGGCAAATCATACACATAGCTCGACCCGTACGCCGAAAAATCATACACATAGTTCGGCCCGTATGCCGAAAAATCATACACATTCCCAGAAAACAGTATTTCATATAAATTTCTACTCATGCCACACTAGACAAATTTTCCGTATATTTAACATATCATTTTTTTCAACAGCATTGTCCCAAATATAAATCATATATAATTATATTTATTTTCTGAAATCAAATGCTATAACAATATACATATTTTTCATAAAATACTAGCTTAGTTTATCCCCTTACCTGATTCTTGAAAAGCCCCTAAGAAAATCTGTCCTACACCTGCAGGGTTCCCAACTCAACGCCCTGGAAACAGCATTCCCCGGAACTAAAGTTCAATATTTCTACGCATATAACACTTTCTACAACTACCAAATAACCAAATACTAAGTAGAAAGTCTTACCCTGGATTTGGGATGGTTTCCAACTCAACCCCACCGACGATCCGCTCCGGCAAACTTGTAGAGAACTTTCCCAGGAGCGTCGTGGTGGCTTCAGATCGTCGAACCGGCGGCTTAATGAGAAGAACGAGAAATCGTATGAAAAGAGAGAGAGAGAGAGAGAGAGAGAGAGAGAGAGAGATTCGGCGCAGGAAAATGACTGAAAATTCTCGTTTAACCCTATTTATACTGCGGGATTTGTCAACGAGCCACGTCACCTCGTTGACAAGTCTTATGGAAAGTTCGTCGATGAACTTAAACCCTCATCGACGAATTTTAGGTTTCCACAAATTCTCTCTTGATATCTTCTCGTTGACGAATCCTGTCCTCGTTGATGAGATCCTGTTATCCCCTCGTCGACGAGTCCCCTGTATTCGTCGATGAGGAGTTGAAAAATTTCTCGGGATTATCCTTTCCAAAATGCAACGTTGTCGACGAAGTCGACTGCCTCCTTCTGTTTCCGATTTCCATTTCCCTTTCTTTTTATTATTTAAATACCATTATTCTTTGGGTCGTTACATTAATCATAAGATTTCTATAACCCTAACAAATATCTCAAATAATATTTCTCAAATATCAAACACAGTAGATAATAGGGTTTTCAATCTTGCTAAAAATGTTTTCTTCAAAGCACAAATCAAGCTTATGAAAACTTGCAATAAGGATGCAAGATCTTAAGCCACACAAGGGTTTTTTCCAATTAAATATTTATGAATGAAATATTATGGGAAAAACCTTAGTTAACTCTCCAAAAATCAACACATAATCAAATATAAACAAAGGAAAGTTTAGCTTATACAAAGAGTATGAAGAACACTACCTTCTCTCAAGATTAATGATTAGATGAGTATAGGAGGTAGATTTTTGCAATAGGATTGGAGAGATATGAAGATATAGATATTTTGGAAAAAGATATTTTCAGAGAATGTTTCCTAATCTCAAATCCTAATTCATGCTTAATTTTTGCAAATGAAGTCATATATAGAATTTGGAAAAAATATAGTCATTGGGGACACACTAGGTATTTTTAAAAAATATTAAGTAAGTTTAATTGAAGTTAACCCAGTTTAACTCTCGATAAAAATTCAACAACCCGAGAGGCTTGGTCGACTGTACTTGAGGTTCAGTTGACCGTTGTGTCTAGTTCGGTCGACCGTGGAAAAATTGAACTGAAAGTATGGTCGACCATCTTAAGGGTTTCAAAGGCGATTTTCCAAATCCGCGTGGTTCGGTTGACTAGATCATTTTGAACTAAGAGGTTCGGTCAACCAGGAGATTGGAAATCCTGACGTGGGGGTTCAGTCAACCAGGGTGTAGCATATATTTTTTTGATCGGTCGACCGATTGGTCAACTTGTTAACTCGGTGAAGATTTGGTCGACCAGGTCATTGCTATATGTTTCTAGTTGGTCAACCGAGCGGTTAACTTGTCGACCTAGTAAGAGTTCGGTCGACTGAAGATCTCAATGTAATTGAATTTAGTTGACCGAACATGCCAATTTGGGCATTTTCGATCCTTTTCTCTTTAAAATTTTGTCCCTATTTATATGATGATTTACTTAATTTTAATAGGACGCTCTTTTATGCATGCATGGGGGACCTAAGGTTAGTTTAGGTCTTTTTGAGCTTAAACCCTATCATGCATGATATGCATTAATTATTACAGACCATAAATACAACAGATAAATTTTTCAGGTTTTATTTTCTTCAAGTCCATGTGCATCATATAGGAACCTTCAATTGATACTGCACACAAACTCATCAAACATTAAGTACCAAGGTATTTGTCATAATCAAAACGGGATCTGACCTATAAGGTCAACACTCTTCCCACTTATCCTCAAGTCCACAAACATTAACCCTTTTGCTCATGTAACTTTCGGTGCTTTTGCTTGCTTTTCCAATGCGCTCACTAGCCGCACTGAACCTACCCTCAGGGCATCATCCTCTTTCTCCTCACTTTCCACCACTTTTTCCTGAAGTAGAAGTTGGTAAGGAATTGAGTAATCCCTTGTGTTGACACTCACTCACTCTGTGAGATCCACCACACAAGTAGCACGAAATTTTACTCCTCTACTTTCCATTGGATGTGTTGAACCCTTGAGACGATGGAACTTCTTCTGAGGTTGATGATTTAGAGTTGGCTCCCCCACTCTTGGGTTTGCCTTTCTTGAACTACTTTCCACTATTTCCCTCTCTGCCAAACCGTTTGGACGAAGCGGTATCATCACCAATGTAGTTAGTCAAGCATTCTACAATAGCTTGTACAGTAAACAAGTCCTGAACTCTTTGCCTACGAAGTTCAATTCTTGCCCACGGTTTCATCCCCTCTAGAAAATAGTACAATTTGTCCTTCCCCGACATATCTCTTATATCCAACATCAAAGCATAAAATTGGTTCACATATTCCCTGATTGACCCCGTTTGCTTGAGATCTCTCAACTTTCTCCTTGCATTATACTTAACATTCTCAGGAAAGAATTAGGCCTTGAACTCTCTCTTCAATTCTGCCCAACTATCGATTACACAGCTTCCATTTTTAATTTCTTTGTACTTGGTACGCCACCACAATTTGGCATCACCAAGCAAGTACATGGTCGCAGTATCCACCTTTGCCTGTTATGAGGCCATCCTCATAGCGCAAAAGTATTGCTCCATATCAAACAAGAAGTTCACTAACTCCTTGGCATCACGAGCACCCTCATATGTCTTGGGTTCTAGTACCTTGGTCTTACAAACTCCTGGAGTGTTGGAGTTCCCCAAAGTAAGAAGCATTAGATTCAGCTTTGCATCTAGATCCACCATCCAAGATTGCAAAGTTTTCACTGTATGGCGAAAGTCCTCTGACACTCACCTAGTAAACTTGCTTGATGCTTTTATGATCCCATCACTTCATCCACAAGTTCTCTCATCTGGGCCACCTCCACGGCCATAGTATTGGTTGTTGCCTCAACTTGTGCTTCCAGCACGCTTATCCTATCAACATTGTTTGGTGCCATGGTCACTTACCAAAGCTAACAAAATCCCACAACAAAGGCAATTGAATTCACGTAGCAACTCAACCTTGGCTCTGATACCAAGTGTCACAGTCCCACTATTTTCACACCGTTGTGAAAGGGGTCGTGCGGCGCTAACTAAAGCACTCTTGTTTAACTAGTCAGTCTATCATTTACCAACATTCATCCACGAAACACTTTCATTAGCATTCAATCAAATGGCAGTGAAAATAGTAAGCATTCATGAAAGCAGTGACCAGCAAGCAGTAAACATTGAATCTACGAAATTCATTAACAACACCTCCGTTGACAATGTGTGTTTAGCGAGGGAGGCAAGTAGGCTAAACACATTGAAAATAACTAGTGAGTTTTACAATGACTGATGAACACTCACCCTCCCCTAAAGAGCTTTCTAGGTCATTCCCACTATAGTAACACTAGTAAACATCAAAGTGATCGAGGAGTCATACTGCCTTATTTGGCATACAAAGACACTACCAGAAAATAACCCTACACTAGTATTTACATAATAGAAACTCATCACAAGTACACAAGATAAGCGGTCATAGGCAAGCATAATGCCCTGAACAAGCTTAGCTTGTGACACCAGGGGAACCTTTGTCCCACATTGGTTGGAGGAAGTATAAGTTTGGTTGGGGACTTGGTCTGGGGAACCTTTGTCCCACATTGGTTGGAGGAAAAAATAGAAGCTCCCTCCCTTCCCATACAAAAGCCCATCTAGTTTTCCTACTATTGCATTAAGCATGGTCATTCATTTTAATTATTTGGGTGGGCTACCCTTGGGTCTTATCTATATTTAGAAGGGTTTGATTTAGGTTTGAGCTTTTATGGGCTTATAAATTTTTTTTTTATTTTTTTAAAATATAAATTATATTAAAAACTGAATGAAATCGAATCGAACTATAAAAATTTGATTTTATGGTTACACCAATGTACAGTTCAATTTTAGTTTTAGATTTAAAGGTTTTGACCAAACCGATAAGAATCAAGTAACATTACTCATTTAATTTGGCCTTCAAAAGATTAAAAGGTCGAATTGCAATGAGTGAGTGAGTCGCCATCAACCGGCATTACCATGGTCGTGGCGCTTGAAATGAATCAATAATGCAACTTGCAAACATGCAATTGAGAAAAGAAAAAGAGAAAAAAAAAATCAGGGGATAAAAAAGGCAAAAAGAAAAGTTTTTATAGTAAACTAAACTTTACATATGTCCAAAGCTCAGGAACGTAAGCTTGCACGTACAATGCACGTGGAAGTCATTGATTAGCAGGGGGTGCTTCCGGTGGTATTAACAAGTTTGAACCACTGGCTGGTGGGGTCGCACGCATTATTATTCCCACTTAAGCATTTGCAGGTGTTGGTGGTGACAATGGCGGGGCCGTCGCCACCGCTGCCGGCGAAGTCCACATCCAGGCAAACCGCAGCGCCGCCACGTGGGAGGTTGGAGGAGAGGTGCATCCTGGAATCGGAGATGAGGTTCCACTTCGATGAAGACGATGATGAGTTGGCGCAATCTTCTCCAAGCTTCGCTGCCTGCCCCACCCCATCTGCTGCCTGTAAGCATAAATTCGTTCCCTCAATTGTTAAAAGGCGTTGGGGTGTGTAGCGCCACGCCTCGGCCTGGTCGCAGGGCCCTAGCACCAATGGCCCTATGGTTGAGTTCCTCAGCACGCAAAGACTCGTTGATGCATGGAAAATTATTAGATGTGGGCTTGCCTCTGATATCCCTGGCCCTGCTTCCACATATAACCACCATCACTTTTAAAATTTTCTTATGATAGCTGCCAAAACCATGACTAATGTTTGGTGTCGTAGAATAGAATTGATTGGAAGTAGAGTTAAATGAATTGAAAATTATGCAAAGGGCATGTAAAGTTAAGAATACTATGGTCATGTTTGGTTCACAGAATGACATAGGGTAGAAATGGATCAATTTGATGAGAAATTGGATTGATTCTAAGCATTGGATTTGGATTTGTATATAATATAAAATAGTATTAAAATTTGTCCAAATCTATTCAAATATAAATTCGAAATTCGAAATTCATGCTTTTAAACACTGTATCAAAGTATGGCGTTCGAGTGTTAAATTTGATTTCATTCTATTCGTACATACCAAAAGTACATTTCCTCCCAATTAAGTAGGGATTGATAGGGTGGATATGACTCAATTAACTAATCATAATCGCTCGAACCATTAACTGAGCTGAAGTTTTCACTAGAAAATGTGAAACAAAGTCAAACGATTCAAAATGAGTAATTAATCAAAATTCAGTTAACTGGTTTTCATATCCATATTTAATAACAAATCAAATCAAACCATTAATTAGTATAATTAAAAAATTTTAAAAGTCACTACAATTAATTTTTTTTCATAGTAATCAAGATATAAATTTAAAATACTCAAAATTAAAATTTAAGCAGATGCAATACGACTTTTTTAGACTCAAATTGTTAAAAGGTTATATATATTGTATGAATTTGTAGAACATCAGTTTGCTTTGGTAATTATGGTTATCAAATTAATCGAATCAAAACCAAACTAATAATCGAAAAAAAATAAAAATTTCAAACCATAGCCGAACCGATAACCAAAAAAAGCTAAAAATTTCGAACCAATCAGAAGAATGATTAACCAATTTCTAGATTCAATTCAATTCATGTTTACCTCGAAAAGGACATTGAATGTTATAAATCCTCTCGAAGCTGAAACTTTCATTTCGGGCGGCACACCAATTCCAATCCAACAATCCGTAAGTCTCGTCCAACCCAATCACCCCTTGTCTTAAATAGTAACTCCCAGCAAGAGTCCACCACGCCCAGTCGAAGTCAAGCTCTGCCGCCAACCCAAAGAAGCATGCCAAGTACCTATTGTCCCGAGCAGTCCTCCCCGTGAGGTCAGCCCCAAACTCACTCACCAACAAGGGCCACCCCTTCTCCAGAACGAACCCTCCCCTGCTCATCACCGTCTGCACCGCCTTCCCGCACGCCTGGTTCACGTTCCCTTTGCCAAAATCATTCCCAAATGAAAAGCTGTACCAATGAAACTCGAACAGGTGTTTTCCGGCGAACGTCAAGGTCACGGCTCTCCTCTGGATGAAAGACAAGTCCGTGTCGTAACTCAGGCCAGAGAGTATGACCAGAGCATTTGGGTTCGCTGCGTGCACTGTTTCTGCCCCTCTCTGCATGTACCTACGTACCTCATTTCATGCATATGTGTATGCCAAATGCATGTTAATATTACGTACATTTTGTTATTTTTTATAAATAAAAAATAAAATTAGTTTTTTTTAAAGTAAATAGTGTCAAAACTATTTGTTCTTGCTCATTTGTCTAACAATTTTTTTTTTTCTAAAAATTTAAATAAAAATTATTTTCCACAGATAAACAGGCATGAGTATTTTCATATACGTGTATATATGTACCTGTACCAAGCATTCGGGTTCTGTTTGGGCCCGCGGAGCTCATTCCTCAAGCTCATGCCGACCACATAGGGGGTGTCGTTGAAGAGGGCGGCCATCCGGGTGAGGCCGGTGAGCCAGTCGTCAGGGTTGAAGAATGTGTCACCGAAGAAGCCATTGCCATCGTTACTGCTGCAGCACCACCCCGGCTTGCTCAGGTGATTGTCCAGTATTACCATCACATTGATGCTCGCCAGGCTGGATACCACTGCCTATATTCGTTAATTAATTTCCTTAATATTAAGTTCTTCAACTAACAACCATTCAAAGAAAGCATAAATTTCAGAATTTGAATTTAAATCCTGTTAAATTTGGATAAATTTTAATTCAATTTATAGTTCATCTTATTCAAATCTAATATAAATTCAAATTCAAAACTTTTTCAAATAAACGTTGAGTTCATAAAATAATTATGGAAAAGTAATAGCTCAGCCGAGCTTGCTTAAGTGGTAAGGATGAACTTATGACTTTAGCAACCTCAATATCACAGATTTGATTCCCCACTTGTGGATTGTATTGAGAATCCCTATAAATCCCCCTCCATTGACCCATGGGATCCTCCTTGATTGTAGGAGATGTCACACAAATCTATTTCGATTTTCCTCCTTGATTATAGGATATGTTACACAAATTTGTTTTGATTATTTCTTTTATTTTAGTTGTGTAATTAGATTGTACAGTTGAACGGTATTATAAATAGAAATACTCACCCACGTAAAAGTGTGCGATGATTTGCAAATCCTTTCATGGTATTAGAGCCCTCACGGGCTCAACCTCCCACTGACCCACATAGCTGTCATTTCTTCCTCTTTCCTTTCCTTTAACACCATGATTCATATGGTGACCATTAAACTCTCTTCATCAAACTATCTTCTCTAGCGCAATCAGCTTATTCCGCTTCTTGAATGCCACAGACTTCTTGGCTATGTTGATGGGTCCATCATTGCTCCACCCACAAACTCCACCTCTGCTGTTGAGTCTTCTACAGCAACCCAAAATACACGAATTGGAAACTTCAAGATCAGCGCATCCTCAACTTGCTTCTCATTGTGTAAATTAATGCGTGTGGAACCGATTGTGTAATGTAATAACTAACGATAAATAATATAGAAAACACAATTACATAGATAATAAAGAAAGCAATAAACAAGACATAAGAACTTAACGTGGTTTGGAAGAATGTCTACGTCCATGGGAATAAGCGGCGGCTGAATTTTACTATATGTTAAAACCAGGGTTACAACATTGTATATATGTCAATCCTACACATACAGGGAGATTAGAAAGTTCCCTAAATACCCATGTATCAATCCCCGGAGCCTCCAAATCCCCAACCTATTGATCTTCCCAATTTAAAATTAAAAAATAGCTAGCGCTGAACAAAACCATCAACTATTTCTTACTGACTTAGCTTCTGCTTGAAAGCGTCGACATAACCGTTGACTCCCTATGCAAACCGTCGACAGTTTTCTTCAGACCATCTTCCTTGTTTTTTCCTCAGTATGCTTTCTTTGTATATGTGTTCCACTCAATATGAGTCACATACTATAACAATATTTGCCTTGACAAATATTCACCTCTTAGGAGAAAACGAAACATAACCCATAGCTCCACTTGGGACAATAGGTTTGGACACCTCCAATCTAGCATCTGGAGACGTCAATTAAGTCCAAGCATCCAAGCAATGCTTGAACTTATTCGTAGTAACGGGCTTTATCAACATGTCTACTGCATTCTCAAAAGTATGAACTTGCTCAAATAATAGTTCACCTGAAGAGACCAATTCCCTAATCCTTTGAAACCTCACATCTATGTGTTTGGTCATCACATGATACACCTTGTTCTTCGCCAAATAAATGACACTCTAACTATCACTTGCTGAATACCCAGCTCCTTGATCAATCATGTGAGCCACAATGCTTTCTTGGCAGCCTGAGCCATTACCATATACTCTGACTCAATTGTAGATAGTACAACTAGAGACTAAACTATGGACCTCCGATAAATTGGTCATCCCACAACTAAAGGATCACTCTGTTGTCTACCAAACATGATGTCATAGTCTGTAGTACCCCTCAAGTATTTGAAAATCCACTTGACTACATCCCATTGATCTAAGGTCTTCTCAATCCCAAAAGCTAGCTCAAGGAGTGAGGCTTTAAATTCCCTCACACTTAATAACTAGCCCCAACCACTTCCACAACCGATGCGCAATAACCCAACAATCTCCCCCTTAAACATCGGGATCTCTCTCGGTAAGGTATCGGGGTCTCCCCCGACATGGCACAACAGGGAGAATGTTGGTGAACTAGGCTCTGATACCATGTTAATTTTGGTCTAAATGCACTTTCCATCAGGTTTGCTTTCATTATATAGAAGAGATTTACATAGTTTTTGTATGATTTTCAACACTTAAATGCTGTCAGATTTTCAACATTATTTATAGCCTAATCAGCATTATTTACAACCTAATTGCCAAATTTTTAGCACTTAAATGCTACCAAATTTTCAGCATTATTTACAGCCTAATCAAAATTATTTACAGTCGAATTGCTTTTAATATATATAATCCTAATAATTGAGATTAATTTTATAATTTAAAAACATTGAGAAAGAAAGTGGATGAGTTGGGGAAAAAATTACTATAACGGAATTCATTTATGTTGATAAGAAAGAAAAGAATTTTAAAAATAATAAAATTTTTTGTAGGGTCAGATGTAAGGAGTGGGATAGGGAGAGGGGGAAAAGGAGAGAGGAAGAGAGAGTTTAAAAAACAAATTAAATAATATAGTGGTGGAACACAGAGAGAGAGAGAGAGAGAGAGAGAGAGAGAGAGAGAGAGAGAGAGAGAGAGAGAGTTTAAAATGAAAAAAAAAATGGTGGAACCCACATAGGGCCTCTTCTCTACCGGCTGATATATACACACACAGAGAGAGAGAGAGAGAGAGAGAGAGAGAGAGAGAGAGAGAGAAAAGGGACCCCAAAAAAATTACCACCACATGTTAGCCCCATGAGAGGTGGGAGAGAAGGACAAAGAAAGAGTTTCAAAATGATTAAATAAAATTAGAGGGGCTTATGTGGACCCCTTCCTTCGTCAACTAACTCAAAAGAGAGGTGATAAAGAAAAAATTAGATGTAAAAAGAAGTAAAATAAAACCATTAGGGCTTGCATGGGCTCCTTCCTCCACCAACTGACATAGATTAGTGAGGACAAAAAAAGAGAATAATTGGATGTTAAAAAAAAAAAAAAAACACCATATCTTAGCCATGTATTTAGTGTTTTAGGATTCATATATAGATAGATTGTTTTGAAAAATCTTTACTCATCTAAAATTCTTTTTCTTTCAACTTTGTGGCCTTTGAGAGTGACAACTATAAGAGTTTTTAGTGGTAGAGACCCCTTATTTCATCCAAACCCTCCTTTTCATTTTTTAAATTTCATTGGTGTAGACATCCTATCTTTTCTAGGGCTTATATATATAACATAATTTGGATTATTATTCATAATTGTGTAAATATCCATTAATAAAATGAGAAAATATAGGGGAAAAAATGAAAAAAACTAATATATTGAAAATAAAAAACATAAAAGGGAAAAATGAATGAAGCAAAAATCTAGTGGGCCAGCATCTCATCTTTAAACTTGCAAGCACAAAATGAAAAAGGGAAATCAGACATGTGAAAAATTGCAATAAGCATGTGGGTGAAATCAGAGTTTAATGCAAAATAAATTGAGCAATTCATCTTAAATTTGATTGTTCAATTAAATTCTAATTAATCAAATCTGAATTGATTGAATTGATCCCCCCAAACCTATAAATAGTAGGCTTAAGAAGGATAGGGGGGACACAGAGATAGAGAAGGAAGAGGGGAATTGCTCCCTAAAAATTTTAAGAGAGAATCATGAAGACACGACTGAGTGTTTGAAATTGAGAAGGTGAAGAAAGATAGAATACCAAGAGGCTTGAATTGTAGAAGTGGTGGAAGACTGATAGTAAAGAATTCAAGAGGTTCAGGCAAAAGAAAGAGAAGATTGTAAAGTGAAGAATTTAAGAAGAGAGGTAGGTACTTATTAATTCATATCAATTTTTATTTCAATTTCTAGCAATGTTGAATTTTGAACAAAAGATTCTGTAATTAGAGCTTAAATTCAAATAGAATAGGAATCAATAATTTTTCTAGAATATTTCAAATAAGATTCGGGTATTTAACCTGAACTTAGAATACCCAAGCCTCAATACCAAGATCCGAACACCTATACTTGATTACCCCAAATCTGATTCAGGGACTCTAGTTAATTTTACCCGGGTCCAAGACAGGTGACCCAAATACCCAGCTTGGATTTTGATTGAACCCATGATCCAAGTCAAACTTTGACTTGGGTCCATTGACCCTTTGACCACCCAAACCCATTAGATTTTGGGTCCTAACCCAAATCCATAATCCAGGACCCAAGGTTTTATTGGGTCCAAATCATTTTAAAGCCCAAATTCTCAAATCATGCCTAATAAAATTTATTAGGCTCGGCCAAATTGACTAAGCTTTCATTAAACCGAAAGTCCATGCCCAAAAGAAACCTAAACTCAGCCTGAAGCCCAGTCCAGTCCTAAAGCCCAGGCCCAGCTGGTCCTAGCCTAGTCTGACTAACCCAACCTAACTTAAGGGCATGGCTGATGGCGCACGCAGTGGCAATAGGGCTCTAAATTTTGACCACACTAGTGTCAAAGAACCCAACTCTCGATCTCAAATTATCCTTATTTATTTATCTATTGGGGTAGGGGGATTGTTAATAGAATTAGAAAAGGGTGGGCCACAAAAGCACAACATTTCAATGCTAGAAATGTCCTTGCCCTGTCAAGATTAAGTTTCAATAAGTGTCTTAGCTATGTCCAAAAATAAAAATAAATTAGTTAAAATTAGGGAGTGTCAAGTAGTTTCAGGCTTTCAAAAGTGTATATATTTCCTAGCATTCCTCTATACAGATGTCCATCCTTTCCTCGTACTCAATAATCACTTAGTATAATTCTCACTTTAAAATTTTTTAACATCGTAAAGGTAAATTCATTTTGTGCATGACATTTAGGCAATAATCAATAGTTAATCGTGAGAGAGAGAGAGAGAGAGAGAGAGAGAGAGAGAGAGAGAGAGAGAGAGAGAGAGAGAGAGAGAGAGAGAGAGAGATGGAGAGGAGAGATCTGAGAGTATTCAAAAATAAATAAATAAAATAAAATAAAATAATAATTAGTGGGACATGTGTCACCATACTGAAAATGACACATGGCGCACCTAGTGTAACGCCCTAACCTGAGTCTGTTAGGGAGCATTGCGTCTCTTCTCTTCCACTTGGACCAGAAAACAGGGGAACAGACCTTATTGGACTAATGACTGGCCCTACAGACCAACATGTATCCTTTTCAATGTGTTTTGTCTTCACTCACACACTTCCTGAGAAAACTTCTCAGACGGTCACCAACCTCAAGATTACTCCAAGTCAAGCACGCTTAACCGTAGAGTTCTTATGGGAAGACTCCTGAAAAGAAAGGTACACCTTGTTGATATAGGTAGTAATATCTAATCCTTTTAAACTTTTCTTCTATGGGGTATCACATTCTCCCCCACTTATAGAACGCAACGTCCTCGTTGCAAACCCACATTTTCAAACTCATGCGATGTGAATCTCATTACACTTTCGGTTGGGTAATTGCTTTGATACAATTTTGTAATGCCCCAACCTGGGTCTTCTAGGGAGCACTGTGTCTTTCCTCCTCCACCTGGACTAGACAACAGGAGGGTGGGCCTTATCGGACTAATGACTAGCCCCATAGACCTACATGGGTCATTTTCAGTGTATTTTGTACTGACTCACACACTTCTTGAGAAAACTTCTCAGAAGGTCACCCATCCCAACATTACTCCAAGTCAAGCACGCTTAACTGTGGAATTCTCATGAGAAGGCTCCCGAAAAGAAATGTGCACCTTATTGATATGGGTAGTAACATTTAATCCTTTTAAATCTTTCTTTCACGAGATATCACACCTAGGACCGTGCATTTGGAAAGCGACATGGTGTGATTCTGGCCATCCAATGTGTCTTTTTTCTGGATGGATGATTCGCTACTACATTAGTGATCCGCATCAAATGACCAACATCTGTAATAGTTTGCCTGCTACGATAAATGCAAAAAAATAAAAACAAAAACAAGTTCAAAATTTAAAAATCAGCACCACGTGTCGCCACCTCTGGCTGACACGTGACAACCCTACCCCACCCGCGTTCACCCAATTTGATTCAGGTCAACTTGAGCTGACCCATTAACCCGGTTCAAACCAGTTGAACCAGTCTGACCTGTTCCGAACTGTCGGTTCATTTCTTTAATTTAAAATTTGACATTTAATTAATTTGTAATTTTTAAAAATTACGAAAAATATTTAAAAAAAAAATTAGAAACAAAAATATTTAAAAATTAGGAGAAAATTAAAAAAATATTTAAGTCATTTTGACTCAAATAACAAAAAAAATAGAAAATTAAAATACCAAAAAAATTAAATGGAGAAAAATATTTTAAAAATCCTAGAGAAGTGCAGAAAAATATTGGAAAATTTTTAGAAATTTTTTTTAAAAAAAATTCAAAAGCCTAAATAAAATTTTAAATACTCTTTTTGTTCAAATTTGATGAATTTATTTGATTATTATCTGTATATATTCTGTTTTTGTATGTGTGCATTCCAATGATTAAATAAAAGGTAAAAAGGTATTTCAGAACTCACCTATATTATTTCTGAAGGGGGTTTATCTAATAGGATCCCCTCCTTTGAAGGTCTTATTTAAGATTTCTAAATTGCACATTATTTCATATTTTCTTTTAAAGTTTTAATATTTATTTATTTTTTAAGGAGTTAATTAAATACCACTAGATTCAATTTAAGGGATAAATCATAGTTAATTAGGTACCGTTCGTAGAATGAGTGTCTAGGAGGTGCTAGTACATTTCTCTCGCATAACTAAACTCTTAATCCTAACTCTGGTAAATGTAGATTGAGACTACTGGTTTCTTGGCCTTAGGATTAGTTTAAAGATCAATCAACAAGTAATAATAAAGTAAACTGCATATAGGAAAATAACAGGTTAGTGGCGACTTCATCAAACATATATAATTATTATCTCTCACCACTTCATACCCTTCTTCGGGACGTTGCGTTAATTAGGAACTACATGCTCCACAGTGACACACATAAGATTGTCACTACTTACATTAGTTTATTTAATTGGCTATTTTGCTATATATTGGTGTATATCACTTATATAGTGTATTTACATGAACTAAGTGATGTATAACTGTTTTAAATGGAGTTATTTTATCTATTATATAACAAAATGTTAATTATAATTTATAGCAAAATGCTAACTAACATCTAATGAAAGTATCTGTCCCCAGCTCCAATAGGCACAGCTGAGACCAATTTGATCCATCCTTGCTTTTTGCCTCACTTGCACTAATAGATATGTATGATTATTTAATGGGTTGGTCAGTTGTTGTCTTTAAAGAAAAAGAAAAACAAGAAGAACAAAATTTTGATTGTAACACTCCATTTATATTTTAAAAATACTTTAATTATTATCATAACTATACATTAACTACGGAATCTTCTCATTAACTTCTACCATTAAATTAATATCCACAATAAATAAAATAATAGATATAATAAACAACAAATTTAAAAAGAAAAAGTTTTTTCATTTTTATTGTTATAATATAGATACATAATTATTCTCCCATCACATAACATGGTACCTATTTTATAAAATTAGATAAAAGAGCAAGAAAATTTTCAAACCTTAAGGTCCCGTTTGGAAGCTTGGTTATTGAGGAAAGTAATAAAATAATATAAAATATATTAAAGTCATGAACAAAATTTTGATTTTACACATCATTAATATTTAATTTTTCTCAAATTTTAATCATATAAAATTAAACTTTCATTTTTAATAGAATTTAATATAGAAAAAAAATATAATTATAAATCATTTCCTTTTCCTGTGTAAAATCCTTGATTTAAACGGATCCTAAAGTTTCGTTTAGAATCGAGAAAATATTAGGGAAAGGAAGGGAAAAATATGAGTATCCATTTGGATCAAGGATTTTAGGTGGCGAAAGGAAAGGAAAGATAAGGAAGAAGCTCATTTTTTCCCTATGTTTTCCTTTTCTATTAAATACTATAAAAAAAAAACAAAAGTTTATTTTAATATAACTAAAAGTTAGGGAAAACCAAATATTAATGACGTGTCAAATCAAAATTTTATTTACAGATTTGGTATATTTTTTTATTTTCTTTCTTATGCTCCCTTATAACCAAATATGGAATTAACTAAATAAGAGTTCCTTGATACTTTTTTTTCCTTTCCCTAATATTTTCTGAGTTTCATATGGGGTGCAAGGAATCTATATTTTCATGTTTGGTTATCAAGAAAAGTTAGAAAAATAAAAGTAAAAATAAAAAAAATATATCAAATCTATAAATAAATTCTTTGTTTTCCTCTCCTTTTCTTTTTCCAAACAAGATCCTTAATGCAAACGTACCTTAAATCTTAGGGTCTCAATAAACCATATCTAGCTATAAAAAAATGGAAATTTTCAATCAATGAGTCCTATTGCAAACTCCAATGAGTTTCTTAATTAATTAGTAGTATGCAAAAGCATTTTGAGAAATTATATAAGAAATCTCAGTGTCTGAATTTTTCATGTACTCATTTATTTATTTATTTATTTATTTTATGTGAAACAAGCGACAAATAGGTGTTGTAGAGGAAGAGGTCTCCCGTTTAATTTCCCCAATCAATGTTAATAAGCATAGAAACCACTACTACATGTTTCACATCCAAAAATAGAGAAATGAACAAATGAAAGTGTAAATCTCCATATAATTCCTCTCACATTTGACCTAACGGGTTGGTTCAAATGGTAAGAGCGACTTGTGATTTTGATGATCCTAAGGTCACAGGTTCGAATTTCCTTTGAGAGTTTTTCCTGACAAATTATCAGGGATACATTAATGGATGGACAACTTTCTCTCTGTAAAATAAATAAAATTGTAATATTTCGATTATAGAAGTTATCTTAACAATGATATTTATACTAATATTTATATTAGTATATGAAATAAAAAATACAACTGAAATAATAACTAACAAATTAACAACTAAATTACCTAACAGATTAACAACATATTAACAATTCTAATACGCCCCCTCAAGATGGAGATGGTGAATAAAGATTTCACATCGCCATCTTGCCGTAAAAAGATTATGAAAACAAAAAAAAAAAACTCCATTAATGTGAAGCATGACAGCAGCAGAGAAGGCAATGACGACGGAGACGATCCGTAGGAGAAGATGCCGATGCATAAAGCAAGCAAGACGTGCTGGCGAAAACGAAAATTGCTGTGAAGTGAAGACCAAAGATATGGCCCAAAATGAAGGAAAAGTTTGTAAAATTTTCCTTCAAAATCAAGAAACTCCAAGAGATCAACTGTCTCTGGAAACACAGCATAGCCGGGAATGGCTGACCAGCAGATCAGACCCAATACAAGTGAGCCGGAGACGAGACGGAGACGACGACACGGACCAGCAGATCAAACCAAAATTGATAATGGAGAGCTGCGAAGTCACTCTAAGAGGCGAAGCTCCTGACCGACAATCATTGCAATTAAAAAAAAATCAAAGAAAACAGATATACGCGCCACATTCTAACCCAGGTGTCGAAACAAGGACACCGGAGCCGAAGAAGTGGCTAGAAAACCTAAGGTCGTGAGAGGACCCAAGATGAGTGGCGAAGGCAAAGATACTTGAAGGCTCTGTGAGTTGCCTTCCTCAACAAGTTAAAGAAAGCACTTCTTAAAACTGAGAGAGAGTGAAAAATGCTCGCGAGAGGATCTTTCAGGAGGCAAAAATAGGTGATTCTGAACTTCAAACTGAAAAGAGTTGAAGAGTCCGCAGGAAATGAACTCCGCAACAACAATCAGAACAATCAATGGAGCCCGGTGAGCAGTGCTCTAAGAGGCGAACATCGACTTGCACATATGAATCGCGACGATCTGAGACAGCTTCGGAGAGAAGCGAGTCGCACTCCAAGATTCAGTGATCCGGCAAGATTCAAAGATTAAAAAAAACATTAAAATAAGAAGCGAAAAATAGATCTACAAAGAACAATCGTTCGAAGGAAGGATCATCAACAAGTTGATAAGTTTTGGTGAGGAATGGCGTCGCGAGAGATCGCTGTGAGTCTCCATGGACGGATTCACCAATCTGTTCACCGGCAATGGCGCCATGGCCCCCGCCTTCAGATCCAAACTCCAGAATACTGAAAAATTGAGATGTCTTGTAACGAAGCGCGCGGTTATGTGTTCTTTCTGAGTTGGATAAAATTCGCTAGAGTTCAGACAAGAAGCCCTCAATGGCATGCTTGGCCTTCCTCAAGACGCAACAACCGTAGACAATGCGAGAGAGAGTCTGAAAGAGAGCACGGAATACGGCGAAATCACCGGCGAGTGCTGTGGGAGGATGAAAGATTGCAAGAATGGGCAACTTTCTGGATCTGCAGAAATGTTCGACCGCGATCACGATGACGGAGTCCTCTGAAGCAAATGAGCTAAGATGACACAGAGATCAAAGAAAAACTTCCCGGAGATGAAGATTGCAAGTTCTTGAAAAATAGGAGACGACCGGGAAGGGAGACGGAGAGCGTCAGAGCGGAAGAAAAATGCTCTGATACCATGTAAAATAAATAAAATTGTAATATTCCGATTATTGAAGTTATCTTTACAATAATATTTATACTAATATTTATAAGTATATGAAATAAAAAAATACAACTGAAATAATAACTAACAAATTAATAACAAAATTACCTAACAGATTAATAACATATTAATAATTCTAATACTCTCCTTTAAATTTCCTATCGCACCGTAATGTTCAAATGACATAATGATGGCTAGAGTCGGCAGGTTATCAAAAAAAAAAAATCTCCAGACGTTTGGCCAGCCGCGTCCGTGAGGTCGAAACGGCTTGGTTTCAGATCTTAAAAATTACTTTAGACAAATAAGAAAGAAAGAAATTTACAGACCTGGAAAGCATTAATGAGGGAGAGATCAACGATGGAGGGGTTGTGAACTTGGAAACCAGCTATGGACTCGATGAGGCCAAGGCTCATGAGCGACTGCCGAACGGTGACGTTGGTCAATGAGTCGCTGGTGACCAAGAAGAGCGGCCAGGTGAGCCTCACGCAGTTGAACCCCATGGTAACAATCCGCCTTGAGATGGTGTCGACCGGCTGCTTGCTCAGCCCCTCCGCCACCACCGCTTCCAAATGCGCCGGCCAATTCACGCAGGCCAGCTTCACCCTCTTCCCCTCCTCGTCCACAATCCATCGCGATTTGGTGTAGAGTGGAACACCCCTCACGCTCCCATTCCAAAGTACTACTACTAGTACAACAGAAAAAAAGGAGAGGTAGAACAAAGGCAGCCTTCCCATTATATATATATGTATAGATAGATAGTTTGTGTGGAGGGCGTAAAAGAAGAAACGAAGCCGTAGAGTAGGGCTCCCCACGAGAGAGCATCCACTGTTCCGCAGTTGACCAAAACTATGGATCGGTACCAGAGGGTGGAGAAGCCGAGAGCGGAGACACCGATAGACGAGAATGACATTCGGATTACAAATCAGGGCCGGATGCGAAGCTATATCACATACGCCATGAGTCTGCTTCAGGAGAAAGGGTCAAATGAAATTGTGTTTAAGGCAATGGGAAGAGCAATCAACTAGACTGTCACAATTGTGGACTTAATCAAGCGAAGAATTGTTGTTCTTCATCAGAATACATCTGTTGGATCCACAGACATAACTGACATATGGGAACCCCTAGAAGAGGGCCTTCTTCTAAAGAAGGAGCTCAATACATCCTCTGTTGGGTATCAACCGCCATTACCAGCTGAACAGGTGAAGGCATCAACAGAATTTGATTATGAAGGAGAGGATTCGCCTAACGGTCGAGGCGGGGGCCGTGGTGGTAGAGGGAGGGGAAGGGCTAGAGGGAATGGTTTTGTGTCCTTCGAGTATGAAGATGGTAGTTGGGATCGCAACCGGGTTATGCAAGGGGGAGGGATCGATCGAGGGGTCGTAGTTTCCGAGAGCGTGGAAGGGGAGGGTACAATGGACCTATGGTTGACATGCAGCAGGATGCATGAGGCTACTGTCAAGATGCATCAGTTCAGGGCCGTGATCGTGGCCGTGGGAGGGGAAATCGTGGAAGAGGCCGTGGTTTCAGATCTAACAGGCCGATCCAGTCTGCCGCTGGGGTTTAAAATGTCTCACTTGAATTACGAGGCAGAGTTTTCTATTCACCAAGTGTTGGATGCCTGCTCCATTTCTATGTTTGCCTTTTTTCTTTTTTTATATTACTAATTTTTAACTTTAGGCAGAGGAATGTAACCATGTTGTTGTGATATGTATGGAATAATGAAAATGCATAGTAGAATAAACAACAAAAAGTCAATAACACACAATCAAAATAAGAAAAATACAAAAATTTATGTAATTCGACAAAGCCTACATCTAGGGGTGAGCAAACGGTCGGTTCGGTCAAATTCGGTTAATTAACCGAATTAACCAAAAATTTCGGTTAATAAATTATGTTAACCGAACCGACCGAACAAGGAAAGCTACCCGAACCGAACCCGATCGAATTCCTTTTCGGGTAATTCGGTTAACCGAATCTAACTGAAATAATTAAAACTAATTATTAAAGAATGGAATATGTACCTGAGTCACTTAATCGATCCATCCAGCTACTGGAAAAGGGATTTGGGATCGGGATTGGGACGAGAACAGAGAACTGGGAAGTGGGAAGTGGGAAGAGGGGCTTAGCCGCCGGTGCTTAGGGCCTGAGCCTCAAGCAAAGCAACGAAGATTGAAGAGACGATTTGCGAAGAGGGAGAAGGAGAAGTGGAGAAGGACTGTCTGCTAAGTCTAGCGGAGGGAAACAGAAGAAGGACTGAAATCTGAAGGAGAAGGAGAACTGAGGTCCGAGACCGAGAGGGGAGACTGGAGAGGCTGCAGCGCAGTCCAAGACCGAGAGGGGAGACTGGAGAGGCTGCGGTGCAGAGGAGACTTTGAAGGAGAACTGGAGAAGGAAAACTAAGGGTCCAAGTCCGAGACACCGAGACGGAGTCATCAAGAAGGCAGAAGTTGCGACGCATATGAGACTTGAGAGTTGAGAGGACACGAGCAATTGGCCAGTCGGGGCCATCTAGCACAGAGGAGACTGGAGAGGACTTAGCATATATATATATATTATATTTAAATTTTAATTAATTCTTAATTCAGATAATTCGGTTAACCGAATTAAATTTTTTCATAACCGGCCCAATAATCGATTACCCGAAATTTAGCAAACCCATAACCGAACCGACCGACCCCTATTTGTTAACCGAATCGAACCGACCGAAATTGATCGGTTAGTTCGGGTTTCCCCGAATTATGCTCACCCCTACCTACATCCACGAAAGTAATAGCACACAAATTTCACTATGAAATTACAATGTACATAATACACTTCTTAAAATGATCACACACTACTTCAATATATGCCCAGAATAACATATATAGAAGTTCCTCGGAGGTTTCCCTCCGTTTATCCAACCACCCAACGTTCAAAAATTTAAAATTCAAAAAAACTACTCGCAGCATAGGCGCCTTTCATCAATGAGTTCAAGGCTTCATCGACGATCCATAGAAGACCACTCATCAACAATAACATGCTTTCGCCGACGAGTCCAAAACTTTGAGATTTTCCTACTCTCGGTATTTTCTCATTGACGATTTCAGAACCTTCGTCGAGGAGTCCTTGCTTTCCTCTCGTCAACGAACACAGAGCTTTCATCGACGATCTCCTATTGTACTGCCCTTTCATGTTTTTCCTTCTTCCTTCTTTACTTAAGAAAAAAAACAAAGTATAAGAGCCACAAACAACAATATCCACCTTGGCGATTATACGCCCCTTAGGAGAATCCCGAAAAACATGTTTAACTGCTCCACCTAGAATTTTAAAACGTTAGGTTGGGCTTGTCTCCCTTCTATCACTTGGAGACAAGGAGTAAGTCCAAGCAATGCTTGAATTTTTCAGAAGTAACCAATTTCGTCAGAATATTTGCTGCATTTTCAGAAGTGTGGACCTTCTCTAATACAAGTTCACCTGAAACAATCAATTCCCGAACTCTCTGGAACCTCACATCAATATGCTTGGTTCTAGCATGGTATACCTGATTTTTCACCAAGTAAATGGCACTCTGACTATCACAATGAAGAACCACTCCATCTTGCTGTAATTCTATCTCTTTGACTAAACCGATAAGCCATAAGGCTTCCTTTATAGCTTCGAAAATTACCATATATTCCGCCTCAGTTGTGGACAATGCAACTAGAGATTGTACAATGGATCTCCAACATACCGGTTGTAACATCCTCAAAATTCTAACCATTTTTTTTTTATATGTATATCTACATCCATACCTAAGCAGCGGAAGCACAAATCATATAACCATTTTTATATATATACTATACAATACCAGAATCTAGTATATACAAGCCACAATAATACAAAATAAACCCCTCCAGCATCATCTACCTCAAAAATACAAAACCCTGTCACAACTCACCCTACAACCGAGGTAATCAAGTAAACTTCCTATCTGCAAGCCTAATCTGCTTGTCTAGCTGTCTCACCTGAAAAATGGTAAAGTAATGGGGTGAGTCGACGCTCAGTAAGTGAAAATATGTTATTACTAGTGTGTGGCGGCCGAGTCATAAAACTATAATAATAGTATTTAAAAACTGCATAATCTGGAAATTCTGTACAACACATGTATAATAACTTAAAACATTTGTATCATCTGAACTTTCTATCATTCATAGTACTACATCATACTATATACATTAAAAGTTGTAAAATTGTATACATATACATAACTGTGTTCTTTCCCTAGGACTCTGTATGTCATGATTTGACCCCTCATGACAGGGTTGTGCGGCCCGTAGGTAGGACTTAACCTGGTCGGCCCTCTAGGTAAATCATTATACTCTACACTACCCCAACCCGGCCAAACTGCATACTCTCCTAGGCGCAAGACTGGCTGCTAACTCGTCAAATCGGCCCCCTCAACCCAGCGAACTGGGGAGCTGTATATTCTCCGAGCACGGCTGACGGTACCCACATACTATCTGAGATATGTGGTTGCACTCTATCTATATCTAGCAACGGTACCGTGCTCTGTATTCTTTATCTGTATTTGTATGTAATCATTCCTCAGGGATCTGATACTATATATATACATATATATATATATATATATGCTATTTTACTGTTTTCATCGTGTTTCCAAAATTACCATAATGCTATTTTTCTATATTGTAAATCTTGTAATCTCTGTATCATATATCTATAGCATATTGATGCTATCTCTGTATATCTGTCTGTATAATATGTCTATATACTCTGTCTATATGCTCTGAATGTTATGGTAATAGGAAACATGACAAACTATAAATACTGTATACATTGTTCTGTATAAAGCTATAATATATTCTGATCTAAGTAAAATTGTAACATACTGTTTTAAATAAAATATCTGTGTAATCAGTATAGTATGATATACTATAAAAACTATATAAGTTCTTCATCACATAAATATCTACTCAGACCACACAAGTATTTAAAACTCATATTCTATAAAACTGGGTAATAAACCAGTATGTACATATGTGTAAAATCTTTGATAACATTATAAAAGTTCCTAACATAGCATATTTCTCTTACCTTATCTCTGAACAGCCCCTACTGTACTCTAACACTATACTCGCAGGGCTCTCCACTCAACACCCTGAAAATCACATCCCCCAGAGCAAAACATCAGTATTTTTTCGTGTATTGTATTTCTTATAACTGAGGGAAAGACAAATATTGAATAAAATGCCTTACCCTGAGATTGGGACGAAATCCAAACCAATTCCACCTATGATCAACTCCAGCAAACTTGTAGAAAACTTCGTCAGGAGTGTCGTGGTGGCTTCAGATCTTCGATCCGGCGAGAAAAAGGCCTGAAATAGAAGAGAGAAGGAGAGAGGGACGTAGAGAGAGAGAAAAAAAAAAGGATTTCCTACGCTGAAATTTCATCTAAAATCCAAGTTTTCACTATTTATAGAGCTGGATTCATCGACGAGACACGTCACCTCATTGACGAGTCCTTTAATAATTTCGTCAACAAACTTCCTCCCTCATCGACGAATTTCAGACTGTCCCAAAAACCTTTCTCAGTATTTTCTCGTCGACGAGGCGTAGTTTCGTTGATGAGGTTCTCTTATGCGCTCGTCGACGAACTCCCTGTGTTCGTCGACGAGGCCTTGTGTATTACTTCCGGGTTATTCCATACAAAATGCAAAGTCATCAACGAATGCTTCATGTTCATCGACGAAGCCTGCTGCCTCCCTCCGTTTCTGTTTCCATTTCCCTCTCTCTTTATTATTTAAATACCATTATTTTCTGGGTCGTTACACCAGTCCTCCTACAAGGGTAAATACATAACCCATTGTAGACCTTCTGTCATCTATATCTCCAGCATAATTTGCATCTACAAACCCCATAATTGAAGGACAACCTTGTTGCTTACCGAATATGATGTCATATCCCAATGTACCACATAAGTATCTAAGTATCCATTTGACGGCTTCCCAATGTTGCCTTCCTGAATTAGAAAGAAACTTACTTAACATGCTCACCGCATGAGCCAAATCTTGCCTCGTACACACCATGACATGCATCAAACTCCCCACAACACTAGCATAGGGGACCTTTGATGTAACGACCCAGAAAAAAAAATTAATTAATAAAAATAATAAAAGAAGATAAAATGGAAGAGAAAGAAATATTTTAAAGGGTGTCAGTAAGAAATTGTCAACGAACCAACTGGTCTCATCGACAAGCGTTCTGCCTTGGCTCGTCGACGAGGACACAGGTCTCATCGATGAGGAGTTATCGAGAGGGATTTTCATATTAAATTTCGTCAACGAGTTTCCGTTTTCGTCGACGAACAGTGTGCTTGGACTCGTTGATGAGTCCATGTGTCTCATCAAAATATAATTATTTCGGAAACATCCCAAAATCAGAATAAGTAAGTTATTTTGGAATTTTCTTAATAAATATAATTATTTGGAGCCTAGGAAGTATTAAATGGGTATTTTTCTAAGATTTTAGTAAATTGAGATTTTTGGAATACAGAGTCTCATTTTGTTTGGTTTAAGCAGGAATCCCAAGGAAGGTAGGTGGAAATATTTTATAACAATATTTTTATTAATTTTAAATCAGCTAATTTTGGGTATAAACTCTACAAATTTAGGTATAATTTTCTAAATCGTGCAGGTATTGAAAATATTGTTTTTTTAATATATAATATATTGGGGAAAAAATTGTGTGACATGAAAATAACTTTGAAAATTAAATGGTTGCGAGTACTGTGAGATGATAATTTATTGTGATTGTGAATATTGTTGGTCTACGATTTCTATTTGGCTGGAAATAGGGTTGGTTGTAGATACTGTTTGATTGTGTATACTGTGGTAAATGTGTGGATGTGTTAAGTGGTTGAATTTGCTTTTGATTTGTGTTGTGGTTCATGTAAATCACGATATAGCATTAGCAGTGGTGTGAAGAGGTCGTTATATCGTACTTGATATAACCGCCATATAACGTTGGCAGTGGTATGAGGAGTTTGTTTACCTATTTACCATGAAGATGGTGGTTTGTGTTGTGATCTGTGTGGTTGATTAGTCCTGTGTGGACGTGTATGTTGTGTGTACTAGAGTCCTATGTGAACGTTACATTCTGTGTGGATATGGACCCTGTGTGGGTGAGAATGGATAATTTGTATATCTTGTGTGGATTGATTGTGATATGTGTGTACATGTGGAACTTTGTGAAATGGTTATTATTGGTTGTGGTTGACTTTAATTACTTAAGTATTTTTGGTAAAGTTGAATTCTCCACCTGAGGGCTTGCTGAGAAAGGCAAGTGCTCTGGTAATTATTTGTGGGTACCAGAGTAGAGAAAAGTCACTTGTATGGGTGGGTGACCTTCCCTATTCTCGAAAACTTTATCTGGATACATAACCCGAGAGCTTACTGAGAAAGGTGAGTGCTCTAGTGTTAGCACTAGAGCAGAGGGAATCTACTTGTATAGGCGGGTAGACTTCCCTATTCTTGGGAATTATCAGTAAAAATAATTATGTTGTGTGTATGTGATTGGGAGACAAAGAAGTTGACAATGGTGTGATTATAAATGTGTTTTCTTGACTACTATTGGTAGTGAAATACAACTGTATGTATATTTTAATTATATATTAAACACTTCAGCCACACATTGTTGTAACTTATTTCTTCCTTACTAAAAGGTGTCTTGTAAGAACCCGAACCGTGATGTATAGACGTTTTACGTAAAAGAGAGGTGAAAATGGAATTTGCATAGAATTCATCGAAAAGGCCATAATTCGTCGACGAAGGCTGAAGGCTGAAGGCTTCTCGTTGACGAAATTCAGAGGCTCTTCGACGAGGCTAGCGGAGAATTCGTCGACGAATCCACCTAGGTCAAAGGTCCTATAAAAGGATATTTTGGTTGCTCTGGGGCTAAGTTTTCCCCCAAACTCCTTCTCTCTCTCTAGAACTCTCCCTACGCTCTCTCTCTCTCTCTCTAGTTTTCCTTGCTGATCGTTGTCCGGTTCGTAAATCCAAAGTTACTGTGAGGATTATGGAAGGATTCTCTACGTTTCTAGCGAATTTGAATCTCATTTCGAGGGATTTGGGGTTTCAAACCAAAATCGAGGTAAGACTCGGTTTTCATTTCTGATTCAGTATATGTGTAGTAGAATGAATTGTAAGCATGTACTGTACTGTGGTTTGTAGGTTTTGGAGTCTCTGTTCGTAGTTTTGAGGACCGTAAAGTTTGTAGTTGGAATTTGAGTTAAGGTAAGGGGATTCTGTTTATATCAGTTCATTTTCGAAATCGGGATCGGTAAGCTTGTAGGTTACGATCGTATGTATGTTTTGGCTACTTATTGGGGAAATCTATTGGGTAAAAATGCGGGATTTTTGGGTTACAGTTTTTTCAGGAAAATTAGGAATTTTGGGTATCATCTCTATTTTGTTTGGAAAACTGTTGATCGTGTTAAAAATGTATTATTGAGATGACCATAATTCATATTTGCA
Organism: Malania oleifera; assembly: GCF_029873635.1. Classification (NCBI taxonomy): domain Eukaryota; kingdom Viridiplantae; phylum Streptophyta; class Magnoliopsida; order Santalales; family Ximeniaceae; genus Malania; species Malania oleifera. The sequence continues at coordinate 79,985,996 of NC_080428.1, read as the reverse complement.
TAAACTGTATACTTGAAATTGTAAATGATATGATTTGCCATAAACCAAATAAGTGTGGTATGTATGATTGTATGTAATTGTTCTAGGTATTTGTAAAACAGCTATGTGGCGACTAATTACCGTACCCTGAAATGTATAGGAACGTGAGTTCCAAAATGATTCCAGGGATTTGTAAAATAGCCATGTATCGGTTAACTACCATGGGCGAGAGTGGCCGGCTCTATATCCAAGGTGTGAGATATCACCAGTGTGTTCCAGCTGGTCACCGAAGGGTGTGTTCTACACCGTATGTAGCAATGTAATCACTGTGGGCCTAGGTCATCGCAGCGTAGTTGGGCATGAAGTAATATAATCGTTGTGAGACTAGGTGACCTTGTGTAGTTGCATATGTGGCAATGTAATCACTGTGGGCCTGAGTCGTCGCTTCGTAGTTGCGTGTGTAGCAATGTAATTGCTATGAGACTAGGTGATCTTGTGTAGTTGCGTATGTGGCAATGTAATCACCGTGGGCCTGGGTCGTCGCATTGTAGTTGCGTATGTAGCAATGTAATCGATGTGAGACTAGGTGACCTTGTGTAGTTGCATATGGAGCAATGTAATCACTATTGGGCCTCGGTTGTTGCAACGTAGTTGCGTATGTAGCAATGTAATCGCTATGAGACGAGGTGACCTTGTGTAGTTGCAAATTAGTGTGACGACACTGACCATATGTTTTAGGTATCGTATGTACTGGAATGGTTTTTGTGAAAATATTGGAACTGTATGGATATGTATGAAACTGTATGTAAATGTTTTAAACTGTATCGTATTTTATAGTGTTATGAAGTATGTAAAATAACACTGGTATGCCACACACTAATATAACCTGCTTTCTTCCTTACTGAGAGGTGTCTCACCCCAAATGTACGTACAATGTTTTTCAGGTCCTTCAAGTAGCCGTAAGTAGCATCCTAGCGTCAGGGAGCAAGGGTGTCGTAGCTACTACCAGTACCTATTAGGTACGAGTTTTGGTATCCAGGTTGTTAGGATAGTTTTGTAGACACCTGGGGTATGTTTTGTATTATGGGGATGTATGTCCTAGCTTTTATAAACTCTGGTATGATAATGTTTATGTATAAAAGATTGTATTCCGCTGCGTATTATGGATGAGTATGGATGTTTGTATGTATGTATGTGGGCATCCGTTCACCCCACGGGGTCGGACCCTCTATTTGTATTGTATCATGTACGTTTAAATTGATACAGAGACAGGTTAATTACTCAAATTCACACTTGGGACCCACCTGCGGGTTCAAGACGTGACATGTCTCACCCCGTCGATTTATTAATCTTTTTAGGTCTTCCAAGTGATCGAGCTTAGAAAGCTCCAGGGTGGGGTAATTTTGTGAGTAAATAAAAAGAATAGATATGTATAGTTTTATGTTTAATTATTCTGGTCATGTAATATAGAGAATGTGGTTGCACTTTATGGGTTTGCTTATGTGAATATAGAACTCTGGTATTTTGTTTGAGGTTATTTAATTGATTCCACTGCGTGAATGGTATCAGAGATGTGTGTTTGGTCTCTTAACACTCCGAGCTCCACATGGCAGGTGCAAGGCGTTACATTTGACATGTCCCATATTTCCTTATCCAAACTTGGACAATCTACAATAGACAACTTAAAATGATTCGCTAGAGGTGTACTCACTGGTCTTGCATCAACCATGTTAAACCTTTCCAACACCTTATACACATAACCGCCCTGAGATAACCATAATCTCCCTGCAATCCTGTCTCGGCAAATCTCCATCCGAAGTATTTTCTTGACTGAACTAAGATCCTTTATGTCAAATTCCTTATACAACAGGTCCTTTAACTGATTCACCTCAGTTAAATCTCTTGCAGCTATCAACATATCATTGATATACAATAACAAGAAAATAAGTGAGTCATTATCAAGTTTATTTACATATACGCAGCAGTCATACTCACATCGTTTGTAGCCAATTTTTATCATATAGGAATCAAACCATTTACACCATTGTCTTGGAGACTGTTTTAGCCCATAAAGAGATTTCTTCAACCTGCAAACAAAATTTTCTTTTCTCGGTTCAATGAATCCCTCCGGCTGAACCATGTAGATTTGTTCCTCCAAGTCACTGTAAAGAAACGCCATCTTCACATCCATTTGTTCCAAATGAAGATGATAATGAGCTATCAACCCCAACACAATTCTAATAGAAGTATATCGGACCACTGGAGAAAATATCTCATCATAATCTATCCCCTTCTTCCGTGAGTATCCTTTTTCCACCAACCGTTCCTTGAACTTCTCATATTCCTTTTCTGATATTGTCTCCTTCTTCCTATAAACTCATTTGCAACCTATCGGTCTTTTCTCATCTAGAAGCTCCACCAACTCCCAAGTTTGATTTTTATGTAGTGACTCCATTTCCTCAATCATTGCCCTCATCCATCTATATTTCTCCTAGCCATGCACTGCCTCTTGAAATGTAGTTGGATCGTTGAAACTAGTAAGAAAAGCATGAGACACTAACTCTTCAAACCTATACCTTGGCGAAGGCTGAATAGTGCGTCTGGCTTTCTAAGCTAGAGCTCCCTGTAACCACGAGACCATGATCATTTCCACTGCCCTAAGCTTCCAACTCCACTTGCACGATATGTTCATCACTGCCCCAGCTTTCTGGCTCCTGTTTATGTTCATCACATTCTTGAGTACGCTTCACCGTAGTCTTCTCATCAAAGACTACATCCCTACTGATCACCACCTTATTTGTCACTGGGTCTCATAGCTTGTACCCCTTTACACCTATTGGATACCCCAAAAAGATGCAACAATGAGATTTCGGGTCAAGCTTATACTTCTCCTCACTAGACACGTGGACATAGGTTGGACACCCGAATACTTTCAATTCGGAATAGTCTACTACATTTCCCGTCAATACCTCTTGTAAAGACCTACTATTTATTCAACATTTTTCTTCTTTTTTTTTTTCCCCCCCGGATATAATAAATGTCATCTGTCTGAATACTGATAATAACATCTCAGGCCCAAAGAGCGCTGAGGAAACTCTGTCTGTCATATATAATTAAGCAGTGGTACATAAAACTGGGAACTACTAAATACAATACAATATACCAGAAAACTATACTGCTCTATAATATATTTACAATACAAAATACCCACTTACGTCACTACAATATGAAGACTATCCCAAAAATATTGTTATCTCAAAAATACCTACCCTTCCCACAAGGGCAACTCAAGTCAATCTCTACTCGCGAGCCTAATCTGCTCGTCTAGCTGGATCTCCTGAAAAATGGTAAGTCACTGGGATGAGACAACACTTAATAAGTGGAAATATGCTATTATTAGTGTGTAACGGCTAAGTTAAATAGTTAAAATACTGAAATAATACTGTAATCTAAGAAAACTGATAAACAGAACATAATATATCTATCTATCATGTAATCTTTAAAACATGACTGTGTATCTGAGTTTACTATCTAAAGGTACTACTAGTATAATAATATATATATCTGTACATAGGAACTTCTGCTATACCTTGGGATCTGTATATCATGATATATTCCCTCATGATAGGATTGTGCAGCTCGTAGGCTGGACTTATTCTGGTCGGCCCTCCAGGTAAGTCAATTTTTATCATCCGCCAATCTGTAATGATCTATGTAGATCCTAACCCACTGCAATCACTCCGGGCTATCTCAAACCTCTGTCATCGTCTAACCGGCTACCTCAACCCAGCATGCTGGGGAGACTGCAAATCTCTCATAGCACGGTTAGACGGAATCCACATGTTATCTGAGTCATGTGGTTGCACGTGTCTGAAACTAGCAACGGTACCGGCTCTACTGTAATTATATCTGTCTGTGATTTCCACAGGGATCTGATATCGTGTAATACTGTATGCATATATATAAATATATACTCATCTTGCTGCTTTTAACATGATTTCAAAAACAACCATAACACTATATTTCTGAGCTATATTATCTGAGATATCTGACTCAAATATATATATATTTTTTCTATCTATATCATCTGTGTTTTCAGTCTGAACTATCTGTAATATCTGTATAAAATATCTGTATGCACTGTATATATCATTTGTATGCTCTGTATATAATATATGTATGCTCTGTATATAATATTTGTATGCTCTGTATATAATATCTGTATATTCTGTATATCTGCTGTAGCATCTTGATGCTATCACTGCATCATCTGTCTGAGTGTTATGGTCTAAAAATCATGTTTTTCTCTGAAAATATTGTATGTCTCATTCATTTCTAATATTCTGAAATATCTGAATATTTGTGTATCTGTAATACTGTCAAATCTATATATATTGTACTGGAATAAACTCATGCCACACATTTGAATAAACACAATCTCATGCTCAATTTCTGTATTTTACTATGAAAATAATATTTATAATTCTCTGGAAAATAATCTTATCTGCATGCTTGAAAATACATATTCATAATATTCTGTATACATATTAAAACTGCTAGCATAGCATATTTCCCTTACCTTAACTCTGAAAAGCCCCTACTAAATTTTGGCCCTATACCTGCAAGGTTTGTAACGACCTGCTTAATTAACATGATTTATATATATATATATATATAGACTCAGATACCATCTATGTCATTAACCTAAGTAGCAAGAAGTGTAAATCATAATAAACATATACATACAATATAATACCAGAGTTATATACATATCACTGTTTTCCAAAAATATAAATACATCTCTTCCCCAAAAATACCCTCAACTAGCTAGGGTTAATTCAAAAATCCGACTCTGTACTTACTTTGCTGACAAGGCACTACAGACGTTCCTCTACTTGCGAGCCTGGTCTGCTCACCTACCTAGATCACCTGAAAAATGTTTCAACACTGGGATGAGCCAATGCTCAGTAAGAATAAATATGCTATTACTAGTGTGTCGCAAAGAACTACTGTATATATCATGAAATCTGTTTCCATATAAACATGAATAACTGAATACAAGGGTACAGTACCATAATAAAATACATCACCCCTTTTCCTTGTTGCTTAATATATCAGTATTATGGTTATAATTTAAAATACTTCTAGTATACATAAGTAAGATCCCTGTTTCTATAAATCCATACGTAAGTAATAATAATTGAAACTGTTCCTTGTGGCTATTTGTGTCATGACATGCCCCTCATGACGAGGTTGTGTGGCCCATAGGCTGGATTTACCTTGGCTGGAAAACCAGGAATAAATCACTGAACTCCGTCAGTCGACTTGCCATCTCAACCCATATCTGGATGGGGAGCCTAACCTCTTCAAGGGCCTAAGTGGTCGACCGTACCACGTATATCTAAATAGGTGGTTGCACTCATAAAGTAATATAGTATCTGTAGCAACGGTACCGTGCTCTGTAGCTGCAAGTCCAACAAGGTCTAATATCGTATAATATATTTCTATATACATGTCTACCTTATTTACCATGATTCTGAAGTACTGAAATAACCATGATACTGCATAATGTACTGAAATCTAAATAATCATAACATGGAACTGCATATTCATAATACTGGAATTCGTGTTATCATGGTACTGAAACTCATAAGATCATGGTACTGAAATATCATAAAATCATGGTATTGAAATATTGTATAATCATAATACTGAAATTTGTAAAATCATGAAACTAAATTCATAAACGTATCCCCATACCATATACATAATCATAAGCCACACCATACTAGAATACATAATTTTCGTAAATAAATAAACTGCATAATATTCAGAACTTTTCAAGCATAGCATATTTCCCTTACCTTATCTCTGAAAAGCCCCTACTGTACTCTAGCCTGATACCTGCAGGGCCTCCTACACAACACCCTGAAACCCATATTTTTCAAAACTAAATATCAATATTTTTCTGCCTGTATCAATTCCTATAACTACCACAAGGCCAAAATGAGACTAAAAGGTCTTACCTTGAATTTGGGATGATTTCCAACTCCAATTTCTCGACGATCTGCTCTAGTAGATGCATAGAAAACTCTGCCAGGAGCGTCGTGGTAGCTTCGGATCGTTGATCCGGTGACTGGTGGGGCCGGAAATGAAGAGAGAAGGGAGAGAGAGTCGTAGGAGAGAGAGAGGAGAGAGAGAAAGCGGTGAGAGAATGACAAAAATCCCAATTTTCTCCATATTTATACTGCCAGATTCGTCGACGAGACACGTCACCTCGTCGATGAGTCCTTCACAAAATTCGTTGACGAAGCCTTATATTCGTCGATGAAATTCAGACCGCCCCTAGACCCTTTCTCGGTATTTTCTCGTCGACGAAACCATGTGTTCGTCGACGAAGCTGGCAATTTCCCTAAAATTATAATTATTTAATATTATCTCCCAAAATGCAATGTCGTCGACGAAGTCTACGACCTCCTTCTGTTTCTGTATCTATTTTCTCTCCCTATTATTATTAAAAAAAAAGCTATTATTCTTCGGGTCACTACAAGGTTCCTAACTCAACATCCTGAAAACAATATCCTCCAGAACAAAACATCAGTATTTTCTTTCCTACAACATTTCTTATAACTATAAGGAAGGTATAATCTGAATAAAATACCTTACCCTAAATTTGGGATGAATTTCAAATCAACTTTCCCTATGATCTGCTCTGACAGACTTGCAGAGAACTTCGCCAGGAGCATCATGGTGGCCTCGAATCTTCAATCTGATGAGAAATGGGGCCAAGATCGAAGAAAGAGGGGGAGGGAGTCGTAATAGAGAGAGAGAAAAGGGTTTTTGCGCTGAAATTTGATTAAAAATTCGAATTTTAACTATTAATAGGGCTGGATTCATCGATGAGACACGTCACCTCGTCAACGAATCCTTCAATAATTTCGTTGATGAACTTCCTCCCTTGTCGACGGATTTCAGATTGTCCCAAAAAATCCTTCTCAGTATCTTCTCGTCGACGAGGCGTGGCTTCGTCGATGAGGTCCCCTTATGCGCTCGTCGACGAATTCCCTATGTTCGTCGACGAGGCCCTGTGTAAGAATCCCAAGTTATGTTCCTGCTTCCATTTTCCTCTTTTTTATTATTTAAATACCATTATTTTTCGAGTTGGTACACCCCTTCTGCCACTTTACCCTCTAGTGACACTCTTAGTGATCTATTTAATAGAAAACAAGTCATACTAACTGTCTCAGCCCAGAAGTTCTTCGGTAGCCCTGCATTCAATCTGACTCACCGAACCCTATTAGCAAGAGTCCGGTTCATCTGTTCTACCACATCATTTTGTTTAGGTGTCTAGCAAACTGTAAAATGTCTCTTGATGCCTTGTTTTGCACAAAACTCCATAAACCAAGAATTAGCGTACTCATACCCATTATTTGATCTTAAACATTTGATTCTCCTCCCTGTTTGGTTCTCCACTTCAGCCTTCCAAATCTTATAAATTTTCTTTAAATCATATCTAATTCTATTGTTTACTTTCCGTTCATTTTTAACTTTGACATACTTCTTTTTAAGAGGACAATTAAACATGATATGTCCCTTGTTTTTACACAAGTAGCATGTGGTATGTTCATGTATGTTAGTTGAGGATGTACTAGCATAGTGTTTTGCCTCTTTTATAAAATACCCAATGAACAATTTCTTCTTTCTTTTATTTTTGATTCCATTAAAACTGATCCCTTCTTTATTACCATTTATTCTTTGTTGTCCAACCATCTTCTCAAAATTTTCTTTACATTTAGTGAAGTTGTAAATGATCATCTCTTTATCCTCAATTGTCTTTTTAAGATCAATTATTTCTAAATTCTTCTTACTTTGATCATTCACTTGTAACTTGACTAAGTCTTATGACATATCATTTATTTTCTTCATTAGATTATCAATATGTGATTCTTTCTTTTTCAATGGATTTAGAAGATTCTAGTTAGCTTTTAAGATTTTCATTTTGTTCCTTCAAGGCTATATTCCTTTTAGTAACTCTTATAAATCTATTGTGAATAGCAAATAACTCAGCTTGAAGTTCTTTGTATGATGGCATGCTATCACTAGAGTCACTACATGAACTATCACTAGATTCATTAGATGAATAGTAGGAGTTTACCTCATCTTCGTGCGCCATGAAGCATATGTTGGCTACTTCTTGATCATTTGATTTGTTTTCTGATTCACTCGAGCTCGTGTCATCCCATGTGGCTTTCATTGCAGTTTTCTTCTTTTTCTTTTCCTTTTTGAGCTGAAGACAGTCCGACTTGATGTGTCCTACCTTTTTGCAGTGATAACAAGTCAATGGATCATTCCTATTTTTGTTCTCCTTCTTACTTGTTTCACCTTTTCCAGTTTTTGATCCTCTGAATTTTCTAGAGAACTTCTTGTTTCTTTTATAGAATTTTCCAAGTCTTTTAGTAATAAAGGCCAGTTCATCTTGATCTACATCACTTGATTCACTATCTTCATCATTTGAGCTTTCTTTTGATGCTTTAAGAGCTATGGATTTCTTATTCTTATTTTCAAGATTTTTTTCTTTTAGAGTCATTTCATAAGTGAGTAATGATCCTATGAGTTCGTCTAGAGATGTGGTTTTGAGGTTTCTTACTTCGATAATGGCCGTAGCCTTTGGTTCCCATATGGATGGAAGACCCCTAAGTATTTTTCGGATCATCTCATAGGTATAATAAGTGTAATGACCTGCTTAATTAACTGGTTTTTTTTTTTTTAAATACCATGATCTCTAACATGCTCTGATACCATACTTTAGAAAAACCCAATTATTAACCTAAGCAGGGAAAAGCATAAACTGAATAAACATGTCCATAACATATATACCAATACCAGAGTACTACCATGTTTCTCCCAAATATGTACATATATTTGTTCCCAAAAATACCCTCAATTATCGAGGGTTTACAAAATCATTCCCAGAAATATACTCACTCTCCCCTGACAGGGCACTACTGAAGCCCTTCTATTTGCGAGCCTGGTCTGCTCGCCTACCAGGATCACCTGAAAAATATACCAACACTAGGATGAGTCAACGCTCAGTAAGAAGAAATATGCTATTACTAGTGTGTGGCAAATGAGCTACTATATATATATATAGATATCATGAAATCTGTTTTCATATAAACATGAATAACTGAATACAAAGTACAGTACCAATAATAAAATACACCACCCCTTTTCCATTTTGCTTAGCATAGCAGTATTATAGATTATAATTCAAAGTACTTCTAATGTACATAAGTATGGTCCCTGTTTCTGTAAATCCGTACGTATGTAATAGTAATTGAAATTGTTCCCTGTGGCTATCTATGTGTCATGACTTGCCCCCTCATGACAGGGTTGTGCAGCCCGTAGGCAGAATTTACCCTAGCTGGCCAACTAGGAATAAATTACTGAACTCCGTCAGTCGATCTGCCCACCTAAACCCATATCTAGATGGGGAGCCTGACCCCTTCAAGGGCCTAGGTGATCGATCTTACCACGTATTATCTAAATAGGTGGTTGCACTCATAAAGTAACATAGTATCTGTAGCAATGGTACCGTGCTCTGTAGCTGTAAGTCCAACAGGGTCTGATATCATATAGTACATTTCTATATATATATATATATATATATATCTGATTTACCATGATTCTGAAGTACTGAAATATCCACGATACTACATAAACTGTACTGTAATTCATACGTCGTACTGCTAAGAATTATCTATTCATAACACTGAAATTGCATATTCATAATGCTGAGATTTGTATAATCATGATACTAAAATCCATAAAATCATAGTACTGAAATTCACATACTCATGGTACCGAAATTCGTAAAATCATGAAACTAGCATTCGTAAAACATATACCCATACCATATTCATGTTCACAAGCCACACCATACTTAAATACATAATTTTTCATAATTAAATAAGCTGTATAATGTTTCTAAAAATACCTAGCATAGCATAGTTCCCTTACCTGACTACTAGAAAGCCCCTACGGAATACCAGCCTAACACCCGCAGGGCCTCCTACAAAACACCCTAAAAATAATATATGCCATAACATAATATCAGTATTTCTTCGCCTACATCATTTCCTATAACTATTATAAGGCCAAAAGGGGACTAAAAGGCCTTACCCTGAATTTGGGATGAATTTTAACTCTATTTGTCACGACCTGCTCATTTTTCACATATATTTTTTTTTTTATATCAATAACACAAATTCCACATCCAACTCAGCAGGTCACCATTCACCTGGACCCATGGGTACCAGGGATAAAACACAACATACAGAAAAAGCCTATGCAGCAGAAAATATACAATCATATTCATTTCATCATAACATACATCACAATGTACCAGAGTTACTACAGTCACTGTACTCCCATATATACATCTCAAAAATGAAATCTAGGGACAATTCCGACAAAACCATACTATCCCTACCAAAACTTATCCTTCCAAAGAGGGCAAACAACTGATCTAGTTCAGCGGGGCCTTTCTCGCTCTCCTATCAGGGGCTCCTGAAAAATGTATGAATTTTAAGGGTAAGACACCTCTCAGTAAGGGAAATAAACTAATACTAGTATGTGGCAACATGAGTAATATGTGTTCTACATATAACATACATATCATATCCAATACTGTTTAACAAATCTGGGAAAACATACGTATGTCAAAATCATGGCAAAACATACTGCATTTCATAACATAACTCATCTCATATCATAATAATAACATAAAAACATCCTAGTAGGTTACCTGGCTGTTGTCATATATTACCCCCACATAATTGGATTGTGTGGCCCGAAGGCGGGACCTGACAATGGTTGGCCAACCACTGTCAAGTCGATAGTATAGTTTGTAGGTCTGATGGGTCTACCCAGACTGGTCCGTACACCAGGGGCGATAACAGCACACTCCTCAAACATAACCACATCGACCATCCAATCTCACACCACTCCGTATAGCGGCATTAACACAGATATCATGATCACGAGGACCATGGATACATAGCAATGATACCGTGCAAGTGCTAGCCTAAACCAAGCCAACTAGGTTCTGATATCATATACATATACTGAAATTGTGATACAGAGGTATATCATATCTTTCATTTTCACATTAATCATATCATTTTACATGTATAAGGGTATCATGAAAATCATCGGCTCGTATGCTGGTATTACACATTATATTGTAGCTCGGCCCGTACACCAGCTACAATAGCACAGCTCGTACGCTGGCACATCACATCACATAGCTCGGCCCGTATGCCGGCAAATCACATCACATCGCACGACTTGTACGCCGACAAATCTCATCACATAGCACGGCTCGTACGCCGGCAAATCACATCACATGGCACGGCCCGTACATCGACAAATCACACAAAATCTTATCATAAAAATCTCGACCCATAAGCCGATTTTCCCATCATAATAACCATATCACCACATTCCCAGAACAACAGTATGTCACAATCATTACTACTTATGCCACACTAAACCAGTTTTCCACATATACAACATATTATTTTCAACAGGGTTTTCTCAAGTATAAAACATATACATAACATACGTATTTTTCCTGAAAACAAGTGTCATAAATATATACATACATATTACAAAAAGAACTAGCTTAGTTTATCCCCTTACCTGATTCCTAAATAGCCCATAAGAAAATCTTTCCCGCCTCCGCAGGGTTCCTAAATCAACACCCTGAAAATGAAAACTCACAGAATTAAACTCTAGTATTTCAACGTGTATAACATTTCTTATAACTGCCATTAAATCAAATTCGGCTTAAAAGCCTCCCCTCAACTTAGGGATGATTCCCAACATTTCCAACCAACACTTCTGGAAACAAAAACCCCCAGTATTAAACTTCAGTATTTTAACATATAAAACACTTTTCACAACTATCACAAATCCAAAAATTGAGTAAAAAGGCTTACCCTGGATTTGAGATGGAATCCAACTTCACTTCCTTAACGATCCGCCCTGGCAGACTTGTAGAGAACTCTGCCAAGATCGTCGTGGTAGCTTCGGATCGTCGATCTGACGACTGGTGGGGCCGAAAACGTAGAGAGAAGGAAGAGAGAACTGTAGAGAGAGAGAGAGAGAGAGAGGAGAGAGAGATTTCTTTAAAAAAAAACATTTCTCTCGGATTTTCGTATATATATAAAACAGGATTTCGTCGACGAGCCCGAACTTCGTCGACGAGTCCTTCATAAATTTTGTCCACGAGACCCTGTATTCGTCGATGAAATTCAGGCGGCCTTAGAACCTCTCTCAGTAATTCCCTTAAGCCTTCGTCGACGAATACAGGGGATTCGTCGACGAAGCCCTAAAACTCCCCCTTTTTGTTTTTCCCTTCCGAAATGCAATGTCGTCGACGAAGTCTATGGCTTCCTTCTGGTTCCGGTTTCCATTTCCCTTTCCTTATTATTTAAATTTCATTTTTAAATTTGGGTCATTACACTATTTTCCCAACGATCCGTTCTGGCAGATTTGCAGAGAACTCCGCCAGGAGTGTCGTGGTAGCTTCGGATCGTCGATCCGGCAATTGGTGGGGCCGGAATTAAAGAGAGAAGGGAAAGGGAGACATAGAGAGAGAGAGAGAAGAGAGAGAGAGGCGCGGTGAAAATGATAAATATCTCGGGTTTCTACTATTTATAAGGTCAGGTTCGTCGACGAGACACGTCACCTCGTCGACAAGCCCTTCATAAAATTCGTCGACGAGACCCTATATTTGTCGACGAAATTCAGAGTAGCCCAAACCATCTCTCGGTATTTTCTCGTTAACGAAGTCTTGTGTTCGTCGACGAAATCCTTTATACCTTCGTTGACGAAACCCTGTGTCCGCCAACGAAGTCTACGAGCTCCTTCTATTTCTGTATCTATTTCTCTCTCTCTTATTATTTAAATACTATTATTTTTCAGGTCACTACAATAAGTTTTTCTTAAAGTGTAACGACCTGCTCCCTTTTCACATATATATATATTTTTATATAAATAAATTATCATCACATCATACATTCCAACTCAGCAGGTCACAATCCACTTAGGCCCGTGGGCACCAGGGATATAACAAAACATACAGTAGAAGCCTACGCAGCAGAAAGTATAAAATCATATACATCTCATCATAATGTGCATAACACATACCAGAGTCACTACAATTGCTATCTCACAGTATATACATCTTAAAAATGAAATCTAGGGACAACCCCCACAAAACCTAACTGTCCCTACCAAAAACTTACCCTTCCAAAGAGGGCAAACAACTGATCTAGATCAGTGGAGCTTTTCCCGCTCTCCTATCAGGGGCTCTTGAAAAATGTATAAGATTTAGGGGTGAGACACCTCTCAGTAAGGGAAATAAATTAATACCAGTGTGTGGCAACATAAGTATTTTGTGTTCTACATATACCATACATAATATATTCAATACTGTTTATCAAATCTGGGAAAACATATGCATATCAAAACATGGCAGAACATATTACATTTTCATAAACATTTCTCATCTCATATCATAATAATAATAACATAAAAACAATCCTGGTACGTTAACTGGCTGTAGTCATGTATTGCCCCCACATGACTGGGTTGTGTGGCCCGAAGGCGGGACCTGACAATGGTTGGCCAACTACTGCCAAGTCAAACAGTAGTCTGTATGTCCGATGGGTCTACCCAGACTGGTCCGTACACTAGGGGCGCTAACAGCACACTTCTTGAAAATAACCACATCGACCATCCAATTTCACACCACTCCGTACAGCGGCGTTAACACATATATCATGATCACGAGGACCATGGACATATAGCAACGGTACTGTGCAAGTGCTAGCCAAGACCAAGCCAATCAGGTTCTGATATCATATACATATACTAAAATCGTGATACATGGATATTTCATATCAATAATTATCAAATCAATCATATCATTTTTCACATATACATATTTCATGAAAATCATCGGCTCGTACGCCAGAATTACACATTTTATCATAGCTCGGTCCGTACGCCGGCAAATCACATAGCACAGCCCGTACGTTGGCAAATCTCATCCACATAGCACGGCCCGTACGCCGGCAAACATATCCACATAGCACGGCCCATACGCCGGCAAATCACACACACACACACACACACACACACATATATATATAAATATCTCGGCTCGTACGCTGGTTTTTCATCATAGAAATCCATATCATCCCCATTCCCAGAACATAGTATTTCACAACATTTTTATACTCATGCCACACTAAACAAATTTTCCACGTGTTCAACATATAATCATTTAAACAGTATTTTTCAAATATAAATCATATATATAAATATATTTATTTTTCTTGAAACCAGATGCTACATATATATACATGCATTTTCTCAAAACAAACTAACTTAGTTTATCCCCTTACCTGATTCCTGAAAAGCCCCTAAGAAAATCTTCCCCGTACCCACAAGGTTCTCAACACAATACCCTGAAAATGAAAACTCGCAGAATTAAAGTTTAGTATTTTCATACGTACAACATTTTCTATAACTACCACTAAATCAAATTCGACTTAAAAAGTCTTACCTCAACTTAGGAATGATTCCCAACGTTCCCAATCAACATCCCTGGAACTGAAAATTTTCAGTATTAAAGTTTAGTATTTTTACACGTATATCACTTTTTTCAACTGTCAAAAATCTAATATTGAATATAAAGTCTTACCTTGGATTTGGGATGAAATCCAACTTCGTTTCCCTAACGATCCGCTCAGGCAGACTTGTAGAGAACTTCGCCAGGAGTGTCGTGGTGGCTTCGGTTTGTTGATCCGGCGTAAAACTGGCCCGAAATCGAAGAGAGAGAGAGTCGTAGAAGAGAGAGAGAAGAGAGAGAGAGAGAGAGAGCACTTCCAAAAAATCTAAGCAAGCTTCTTGAAGAAGCTTGAGTTATATTTTATATATAGTAATCATTAATTAAAGTAAAGCTTCTTGAAGAAGCTTTCACACTTCCTATATATATATACCTTTAACCTATATATTAAATGCATATCATAATAACTTACTTATATATATATATATACACACACACACACACACACACACACACATATATATATATACTTGCTTCAATATTTATATATATATATTCCTTATCATACTATTCATTTTACTTGTTAATTTAATTAATTAATTTTATTTTATTATTTTATTATTATTATTTTTTAAAATTTTATTTTTCCCGATTACTACATAAAGCATTTAGGGAGTTTATTATGTGGGTGAATTTAGTTTACATACTAGTGATGGATTAATCGGGATTCATCTTGAAGACCTTATATTCACTGGTTAGCATATCTATTTGATTATCTCTTACATCTTCGGTTCCTTCATAGGCTACTTTAAGTTTGTCCTATATTTCCTTAGCTGTCTTGCAAGTCATGACTCTATTAAATTCATTGATATCTAGTGCACAATATAGAGCATTAGTTGCACTTGCATTTACTTGAAGCATTTTATGATCAAGTTCAATTATGTCTTTTTCTTATTTTGGGACTTGTTTTCCATCCACCAACTTGGTAGGAATTAAGTCACCATCCGTGACAACCTTCCAAGCCTTCCAATCCGTAGTTTGAAGGTAGATTCTCATACGTTGTTTCCAAAAGGTATAATTCAGTCCACAAAAAATAGGTGGTCGTGTTGAGGATTGACCCTCTCTGAAGGGAGCTACTCCTATATTTTCCATGTAGATCTTTGTGTAACTACTGTTTAGGATTTGTTACTACTTAGCTCTAATACCAATT
The DNA here is from genome assembly GCF_029873635.1 of Malania oleifera. NCBI lineage: Eukaryota > Viridiplantae > Streptophyta > Magnoliopsida > Santalales > Ximeniaceae > Malania > Malania oleifera. Next base: position 79,970,166 of record NC_080428.1, on the reverse strand, counting down.
GAAAGTGGAATAGTGATCCTAAGAGGGGGGTGAATTGGGTTATTAAAATCTTTAAGTTCCTTTTACAAATTTTTACTTACTTGTTTAATACACACAACAAAACTTAAGTAAACCAATCGATTCACAATTAAAACTCAAACAACCCACAAATTAACTGAAAACTTAAACAACCAATCAATTAAAGAGTAACCAACTAAAAATACCAAACCAATCACAATTTGAAGACCTTTGTGGAATTTCAACTTTTGCTTTTGTAAGCAGCCCTGTAAGTAAATTGCAAGCCCTGTTTTTTTTAATTGATTTTATTGCATTCTCTAAATTAAGATTTTCGCAAATTAACCAATGTACTTCCTTGTGGGTTTCCAAAAATGGTTAATTGAAACACACTTTCGTTAAATTAAGAATCTTCTTTTTAATTCAACGTTGGAGCCCTGCAACCTGCACTTAGCATATACACACATAATATATGAAGTACAAAAATTTAAAAGAATAGGGAAAGAAGAACACCACGTTTTTACGAGGTTCGTCTCATCCTTAGCCTACATCCTTGCCTTTGGTCAATACCACCAAAGGATTGCACTATGAACACTCCTTTCCGGGTAGAGCAAATCTTTTACAAAAATCTTTTACAAAAATCTTTCTTTTTCAGGAAGAGAAACCTCTCCAAGCGACCAACCTCCGCTTGGTTCAACAATCCAAATCAGTCTTAAACTGTCAAAGTACAACAAGAAAGGTACAAGAAAATGTGTACAAGATAACTCTTAAAATAGAGCAAATTTGTACAAATTAGAGCACTTAAATATACTTCAATCAAATATAAAGATAGAAAGTATGAAGCTCAAGATTAGAGATCACCAAGGGTTCTTTAGTGATTGAGAAAACTCAGTATTAGAACTGTAGGCTTATGAATCAGTAGCAATTCAGATGAATTCTTCCATATGGAGTGTGAGCAAGAAAGAGCTTTGTGAAATATTGAGAGTTAAATGCTTGAATGCTTATGTGATTGCTTGGTGATTTGATTTCTTGGGTTTAAAGGAGTATTTATAGACTTTTTAGGACGAGTTTCCTTATTTCCTAAGTTATTTGGAGTATCTACCAAGTTTTTATAACGTTCATATTTTAAAAACTAATTTTTAGAATTTTTCCGTTAAAGTTCAAAATTTAAAAATCCCGTAGAGTCAGTCGGCTGGACAGGCGGCTGAGACCCTTCTATTTGCCAGAAATAAATTTCAGGAAATTGTCAGTTAGCTGACTGAACACAGTTCAAAAAGAGTCAATCGACTGGGCTTGTCAGTCGCCTGACTGATCTCAGTTAAAAATGGTCAATCGACTGGGCAGTTATTCAATAGGTATGTTTGTCAGTCGGGCGGGAAAATTTAGTGTATTCTGGTTAGTCGACTGACCAATCAATTTTCTGAAATACTTTCATTTTTTTATTTTTAAACCCTTTTTATTTAAAAGACTCAAATGTAAATTTTCAAAATCATTTTCTACGGTTTTTAAAAACTGGTCTCTAAGTCAATAATGCATCCTAATGAGCTTCATAATTCTAAATTATATTTAAACTGAAGTACTTACAAACGACTTTCTAAACATGAACTCTTTAAACACTAAGTTTTCTAGCTTTTTATATATCTCTTGAGGTTCAGCTTGACTTCAAGTCCCAATTGCCTTTAAGCTTTATGTTTGACATGTATTGCTTTTATATTCCGGTAAGCTTTCATTTGATTGACTTTAATTTCTAAGCTTCCTTCCATGATAACTTTGTTCAATCTTGAAACATTATCACTTAACAACACATGTTAATATATCATGCATTTGTTATCATCAAAATAAGATTGAAAAAACCTAGTTAGGCTAACAATTATGCTATGAAAAATAGTTATTTCTTGGAATAAGATACAATATAGTTTAAATTTTGGGAATAAGTATTAGCCTAGTGTTGATTCAAGAATTTAGGCTAGTTAGATTAAACCATAATGATCACTTTTCAGGGTAGTAAAGTATTTTTTTTTTAATGGAGATTAATTATGGATGAGATACACCCATTTGTCCCTATTTTGAGCGAATTGTTTATGCATGTTTATTAGATATAGGTATACCATATGTGTAGTAGTACTTTGGGTTCGTATAAAAGGGTTGAGGCGTTACCAAAAAAATTCTTTATTGCTTTCATTTGTAGTTTCAATGTGATATACGTTAAGTCTCGTGAATTAAATAAAAATTAAAGAAATATGTTAGTTGGTTAGAGTCTCATACTCATAACGTGTTATAAAAGATGTAAAAAATAAATAGGAAAATATATAAATAGAGACAAGACAGAAATTTACGTAATTCGACTATGCCTATTCTACACTACAGGCGGATAAGATAAAAACTTTACTACCACGAAAAGAATTACAATATGATATGAAACCGACATTTTACAAAATATTTCCACCTTCTTTTTATCTTTTATTTTTATTTTTATATATTTCTTACTTATTTTAAGCATGAGTTGGCGGATGGTCCCATAAATCTTATTTTTCATTACAGAAAGGGATTATTAATTATTTTTTGCCCTTTTCCAAATTAGCGGAGCGCAAGCGCTCCTTCACATGGTCACGCATGACCATACCACGGTCGGAGCACGAGGAAACCGCACGAACATCAGCGACGGAATCGTCGGGTTGTACACTACTTCATTCTGTGATCTGTTTGCTCACTCGTCAGGTAGAGCAAATCATTTGGGACGATCAGTCCGAAGAAAAATCTATCGATAGACCAAGGTCTGTGGCAACTGGCAACTCACTCTCTCCCTCTCTCTCTCTCTCTCTCACACACACACACACACCTATTTATCACCTAAATTTCGGAAGTGCAGATGGTTAGGGTTTCGGTCCCTCTACTTCATGAGTTTGCGTTGGTTTGGTTGCAGATACGTCGTTAGTCTCGTATGAATTTGATGCGTAGTCGACTGCATTTGATGAACCCTGGTTGTTATTAGAAGTTGGAGTTCCGAATTGGGTCTTAATTTGAAGCTCTCGTCTCGAGCGGTTGAGCATGTGAGTTATGCTTTGTTCCTGCAGTTTTCCCTTGGTTTGTTCTTACTTGTGGTTCCCCCCGCCTAAAATTTAGGGGAGCTGTCAAATTGGAACTTCGCGGTCCAGAAAATGTTAATGGGATTGTGGCTGACCCCAAGCCAGATTGGAGTTTTGATACTCTGTTATTGGAACTTAATGCATTGGAACACACGCTCAATGCATCTTCATTGGTTCCCGTTCCTTTTACCAAAACGAGATCCCGGTAAAAGGTTTTATTCCTAAATTGGTTGAATTTCTCATTTGTTCTACATTTACTTGTTTCTTTGTCATTTCTTTTTTAAAATTTTGTTTTCCCATTTGTCTAGTGAGTTTTCACCTGTTAGGAAGATTGATAGGAGTGCAAATGCTTTTGTAATGCACATCTCGGATGATGAGCTGGATGATATGGACAGTGATGGCCAAGAGGTTTACAATCAAAGCTTAGTTGCTGGGAGGCGATTTTCTTGTGATGAACTGTCTTTGAGGTGCATATTATGGTTATACATGTTGCCTTCGTCTGTTCAGATTGCTTTGTTCATTTATTTTGAAAATTTACATGAGATACATTGCAACACTTTTTAATTCTAGAAAAGTTTTGATTCAAATGGATGTTCAATTTGTACTTGTACTTTGATATATTAGTGGATGGTGAGTGCTACTCCCAAGTTCTTTTTTTGTTTTGGTTCTCAGTGACAGTGATGAGTCTGAGTATGGCTCAGCCATTGGAAAGCCGTTATACTTGATGGACAAAGCAGGAACAGTAGAAGGTGCACTGGTTGAGCTAACTCATGAACATTGGCTTGGAGTTGAGGTGTGTGGTTTCTTTGGTTTGATTTTCTGTTTTTTGTTCTTTTTATGGATTCAGAAGTTCGTAGAATTTGGGAATTAGCCGTTTTTACTCATCTTAATATTGTTTGAAAGATCCTTTTTATCAGGAAAAAACAACTGAACATATATATGGTTCTGAGACTGCTGTTAATAGATGTTTTAATAAGTCTACTCTTCGAAAGATGCTATGTAGAGGACACATCTCCCGTAAGCATTTGGGATCTCAGGCACTTATCAATGCAACACTTACATCCAAACAGCTAATGTAAAGAATTCATCCCATTCTCCTTGAGAGTATTGGATTGGCCTACACCACGCTTGTGTTAATTTGTAAATGCATCTAGAACAATGAGGTGAACTTGAAGCTCAAACTTTGTTGATGATTAAGAGAAAGTATATAGGGGGCATTTTATGCCCTTTTTTTTTATTCACTTATGCAGCTGTTGGATCATGATCGGTGATTACTATTGAAAACTAGTGTTAGGGTGTCTCTTTCTATTTTGTAGATCTCGTAGGGTTTTTTCTTTCGTTTTCCCATTTCAAAAAAAAGGAGAGCCTAGGTGCAATGGTAAAGTTGTCATTGTATGACTTGGAGGTCACGAGTTCGAGCCGTGGAAATAGCCTCCTGTAAAAATGTTAGGTAAGGCTGTGTACTATAGACCCATCGTGGTCCACCCCTTCCCCAGCTGGGCTGCCCTTTTTCCTTCTCTAAAAAAATAAAGGTGGCGACTCTGCTTTTAAAATCATTATGTCTTGTAAATGAAGTCTTTGTTTCCCTCTTATTTTCTTATTTGGGGGATGGCCATGCAACTCCCATTAGTTGGCACCCCCTGGACAGAATCTAGTGTCGACACCTATGTAGGAGAATAATTAATAGGAACAAAAACAAAATAGAAGCTTTATTATAGGATACAGCGAGACATGATTAGGAGGCTTCTTTGCACAATTTTTAGAAGCTATTGGACTCTTCTGTAAGTATAAAACAATGTTTCAAACATGTATGTCCTTTAAAAAATGTAAGAGATGCAGCCCAAGCATACAAAGAAATGTCCTATGATCCTAGTTGTATTGCCTTCTTTCCAATACTTTATCTTTCTCCCACCAAATAATTTGAAGATGTGCTTTGTTTGTACATTTGTGAGTCTGATCTTGTTTTAGATGTGGTATGGTTGTTTTAGAGAAATTAAGTTATTATGCTTCTTAGGAAGCAGGGAATTTTTTTTCCCTTTTTGGGATAGCAAAAGAAGATTTCATTAATAGATAAAGAATTTACAATAGAAAGAATGAGAAATCTCTCATGAAAAACTAGGACAATCTAGAAATAGATAAATAAAAACATCCAAGAGAGAAGAAATCATTAAGCTAGTGTGTTCCTCCAATCTCTTTGAAACTCCTGAAAGCTTGCCCCTCTGAAAAATCCATGACCAACACACTACACTACCACAGTGAGGCTGAGTACTGAATATTTTCCAGACCGACATCCAGTTTAATTTTTTCCAAGAAAATATCTGAGTATCACGTTCCATCCATATTCTGCATAAAATCACAAAAAAAAAAACCACACTTATATAAAGTTGTCGTATCCTTTCTTCTACCAAAGATATATCTAACAAGTCTTCCACCAAAGGAGGACATACCCAACTCTTTCCCACAATACTAAAAAGCATATTCCAAATCCTCTAAGCAAATTCACATTGCAAAAGAAGATTAGAAGTTGTCTCACAGTTCTTGTAACAAAGCATACATACATCAGGAGAGAGAGCCTTCAAAGGTCTCTTAATTTGCAGCAAGTTATTAGTATTTATCTTATTAAGCATAACCAATAAAGTGAAAGCCTTTATTGTAGGGGGAACCTTGGCCTTCCAAATAGTAAAATAGAGCGGGAAAGAAGAATTGGAATGAATCAAAAATTCAAAAAAAAGATCTGCAAGAATACACACTTGACTTGTCCAAGGACCAAAAATGAACATCCCTCCCGGAAGAAAAGTTACTCTCATGCAATAAAGATAACAAAGATGACAATTCCACCATCTCCTTGTCATTGGGAGGAGGTCTCCTAAAGTGGGGATTCCAGGAAATCAAAAGACTGCTTAAGTCACCAACAAAGAAAGATATGGATTCATTTTGCTTAGAGCTTAGATAAATAGACGAGGGAAAGAAGTGTAAAATGGTGCTTTTCCCAGCCAAGGGTCTTCCAAAAAGCAGATATGAGAACCCCTCTTCACCTCAAGTTTAGTGTGAGGGGTCAAAGAAGGGTATATTTGAGAAATGGACCTCCATGAGCTCCCCAAAGGACATCTTAAATTAACATTGGAATCCCACTTGTTCTAATCCACCCCAAACTTACTTCTTATTACTTTATGCCAAAGGGATGATTTTTCTAGAGAGACGCATCATAGCCATTTAGTTAAAAAAGATATGTTTTAGACACCAGCTTACCAAGACCCAACCCCACTCCCCCTCCTTGTTAGGCCTACAAATCTATCCCAGCTCACTAGATGGTCCTTATGATTTCCCCCACTAGACCACAAAAAGTCTCTCATAATCCTCTCAAACTTGCTAGCAATCCCCAAAGATGCTAGCAAGACAAGCCTGGTTCAAAGTTATTCTACTCCCAGAAGATAAGAGGACTCCCTTCCAACCACTTAATCTCTTCATCACCCTTGTCACTACCGGATTCCAAAAATCTATTACTCTAGGGTTACCCCCCCTGCCCCCCATCCCAAAGGGACTCCTAAGTAATTCAAAGACTAATCTAGAATACCACACCCTACTTCAATGGCCCAGTCCCTCACACGCTCAACTGGCACATTCAAAGCATGGTGAGATTGCTTGTTCATGGTCACAAATTTGAAATGTTTTGTCAAGCATTCTGGCAATATTTCAGCATTCTCTGGACTTCTCTTGCATGATAATCTCTATTTTGAGTTAGCATGGTCAGCTAGATAATGTAGTTACAATCCTGTAGTATGAATAGAGGTAGCTGTATATAAAATGTTGTCCCATCTGTCCTCCCCCTGCTTCATCCCTTCTTCACATGCTTGTGCACCTCTTTAATGATGTCTTTTTTAAAAAAAAAATTATTTCATAAATCGTGTTAGACCACTACAGTTGTAATTGTTTTCACCAAACAGGATGAAATTAGAAACCAAATATCAGCACTGGAGACAGATTTATTGAATGGAAGTGACAAATTCACTTCTTCACTCGTTCGAGTTGAGAAGTATACAGAATCAAGGCGCGAAATGGACAAGAAGCTTGATACACAATATCAGCGTAAGATGTAAGACTCCATATTTTGATGCTTTTGATACATTCTTTTATTTATGATACAAAAATAAGTACGTAGGTTTTGCAACTTTTTTCAAGTTGTCATTTTGTGTATTTTTTGCATGCATGGGTTAAAGTATCAACTGAAACAGGATGCTTCTGCTCATACAAATTGGACTTGAGGGGCCACAAAGCCAGTGCCAACAATAACTGACACCATGGACATAGAATTTCAGCGGAAACCATCTGGCTTCCAGCTTAAACTGGATGCATTTTGTTAGTTTTGGTGATATATTGTGTTAAAAGCATGAGATAGGGTAGGAGAAGCCTTATCTTTTTTTTTTTTAACTTTTTATTTTTTGAGATCCATTAAATGGTGCCACTAAGAAATCATCCTGAGGCCATAATTGAGATTTGGGTATGAAAATTTTCTTATTTTAGATTAAGAATATTATTGTGGAGACCAAATTTGTCAGGCTTCAGTCCAGATTGTTTCCTTTTTCAGTAAAGGCATGCTTTATTTTTCTTTTCCATCTCGACATTTTATGAATTTTTGTAGTTTACTCTTGCTTGGCTCAACCACTTGTTGATTCTAGAACTGTATAGTTGCATTGTACTGAACTTCTTTTCTGAATTGTAATTTATAAAAAATCAATTAGGAGAGGCGTTTTAATCCTTAAGAGGTGAGGCATAAGCTTTTTGAGGATTTATTTTTGGATAAAAATATGTAATTTAAAAAATAAAGAAAAATTTTGAAAATCACAAATAAAATGTAAAAACGAAATTAAATATAATTTGTAAACTACTTGTTAGCCATTCAAAAATTGCTAATTTGAATTCATTATGTAAATTTTGGCAAGATATGGCTACAATATTACAAAGTTCAAATTAATTTCAAGAGCTAAAACACAAGTCTCAATTATTTTGGTATAGTTCAGGTTCAAGAGTTTTAGGAAACGGAGAGGAATTTTTGGGTCTGCGCAGTTACATTCAGTGCTGTGGGTGATGTGGATTGAAAGGAATGACAGAATTTTCAGAGATAAGAAGGCCCCTCCTTCTCTACTCTGGGAGAAAGTCATTTTTTACACCTCTTTTTGGGCACATTCTTTTTGGGATTTTTTTAAGGTTTTATCGCTGTCTGATATCCAAAGAGATTGGAAGGCAGCTTTAACGCAACTCTGCTTCTTTGTTAGTTTTCAGTTTTTTCCGAGAGGGTTTCTTATCCTCCATTCTTTGTAATTATTCTTTTCATTAATAGATTCTCTTTTGCTATAAAAAAAAAGAAGAAATCAACTCATATTACAACATTCCTTTTATATAAACATGTAGTTAGACTTTTCTAGTATTTTCTACTCAAATCTAACTTGAGAATCACACACCCCAAATGTGCAAGCTTCAATGTCTATTGTGTTAGCCTTTTTGGTATTTGGTATTTTAGATTGAGCCTCAAGGCGTTTTAGGCATGGCTTGCATCAATGTGAGTCTCAATGAGCCTTTTAAAACATTGTGAAGAATTATAAAATACCCACAAAAAATAATATTGAAATCTTATCAAAATGTTGTTGCTCTAAAGTATGTAATGGTTGTAGCGCCTGGATTATGAGCTGGTGTCCCCACGTCCAAAGTCACCAATTTTCTTCAATTTAGGAGAAATAGAATAATAATTATCATTGATGTTCTTGAATACTTGTGCTAGAATATGGATAATCATGTCCTTAGGGATTGTTTCCAAAAATGTACTAAATTAGAAAAGTACTCAAAGTCATAAATATTGATTGGTTGTGTCTAAAAGTGAATGCTGATTATAAGTATTCATAAAATAAGTGGTGATTGAATAATCACTTTTATTTTAAGTATTTTTGGAGATGATGGTGCCTTGTTTCTTTAAGCACTATTCCCTTCACAATGCACCTATTTGGTTCGTTCTTTTCTTTTGAGGGGGGGCTTTCTTTCGTAGGACTTACACTTTTCAGGAATCTCAATGAAAGATAGGTCAATGAGCATACTGCATTGCTTTCTGCCTTGGATCACTTTCAATAGGGAAGATGAGAGGGTTTGGGAAGGTGATTCTTTGGGTATTTTTTCAAAATATTTTTTCTTACCCCTTTTAAAACCCCCTTATGTAACGGTCCTAGGCCCAACTCCGATGAGATATTACCGCTTTGGTTTCCCGTCCAATTTTGACGTCCTTGTCAGCATGATTTTCCTTAGTACACATTCGATGTGAGTTCATGATAGCCTCTTCCATCCGATTTCTGACATTCTCGTGCGTGATCTCCCTAGTACACATATGATGTGTGATCGTGATAGACCCCCTCGTTTGATCTTTGACGTCCTCGTCAAAATGGCTTACACCTCTGTGTAGGATCCACTCACGTGATGGTACCCTCAGGGTAGATCCATTCACATGATAGTACCCTCAGGGCGGATCCACTCACATGATAATTACCCCAGGGAGGCTCTGAGACCAAATGTAACGGTCCTAGTCCCAACTCCGATGAGGTTTTGTCCGCTTTGGTTCACTCCCTATTTTTCCTTGGAGCCACATCATTTGGAAGGCTAAGTTCCGTTTGAAGATTCAGACCATCATCTACACCATGACCTTGAACAAGATTAATAAGCATGATTTATTACTGACCAAAAGGCTTTATATGTCTCTCAGTTCTAACATGTGCTTGATGTGCTGCGAGTTCAATGAAACGAATGCTCATCTTTCCCTCCATTGAAAGGTGGCAACCCAACCTTTGAAATGCTTTCTTCTTTTGCTTTGGTGAAGTTTGGGTGGCACTTCAAAATGTGGGAGATCTCTTGTTTGTGAGGCATTGGGATTTTGGCCCAGGTAGAAAGGGGCTGCGTTTTATGATTTGGGATGGTTCTTGCTACCTTATGAACTCTTTGGATTGAGAGGAGTGCAGGAACTTACAAGGGTTGTACAACTTTTCCTTGCTTGTTATGGGATAGATTGTTGTTATTGGCTGCTTTTTGGGGCCATTCATTTGGATTTTTTGGGGTTCATCGATGTCCATCCTTCAAAGGGATTAGAAGGCAGCACTGGTGTAATTTGTTTGGTTGTTGCTCTTTGTTCTTGGAGGACACCTTGTCCTCATTTTATTGCACATTGATTCAGTCCTTAATAGAATTTTATCTTATCTAGAAAGTATTTGTTATGATGATATTATTATTATCTCTCAGCAATCAGCATATATTAAATTATGTCAATATTATTAAATAAACTAACATCTTTAATTGAATTTTTTATATTAATGTTTTAATTAACATTTTAATTATTTTTCTAGTTAAAAATTTAATTAATAGCTATGTTAATTAACATTTTAGTATGTTCTTATTAACAAAATTAATTAACATTTTAATTGATATTTTTTTAAGTTACAAATTTTAATGTCTGCTTAACAGATTAACAAAAAAATTAATTAACAGTTTTAATTAATCATTTGCCTGCTTAAATTTCCTCAAAGCAAGCACACATGGTAAGAGGATAAAAATTGGAGAGATCTGAACTCCTATTGATCTGATAGAACAGTCAAACAAAGAGATCTGGGCTTTCATTAAAAATCAGTCCTAGTGGAACTGTTGATCATTGAGGAGTTTGTAGAGTTTAGGGGTGTCGACACCGAGGCAGTAGGCATTGAGGATGTACTCGAAAGGGATGACTTGACAGGGGATCTGAAACACTCCCTTCCACTCGTACCCGTACTTGACCTGATTTGTTCAGCAGTTCACAACAGTGGAGGAGTAGGAACACCTATGCACTAGGTCGTGGAGTTTAGGGGTGTTGATGCAGAGGCAGTGGGCGTTGAGGACTCACTCAAAGAGGATGACGTGACAGGGGAACTGAAGCACACCCATCTGCTCGTATCTGTACTCTTAACCTGATTTGTTCACCAGTTTCACAACAGTGGAGGAACACCTGTGCACTAGGTCACACTTGGGAGGAACAGAGAAGGGAAAAGAGAGTGAAGGAAGTTTATCTAAAATTAAGACATTGCCATTAAAACATGTGAAAATTACATGTTTGCCACCACCTCTCTACAGCTACCACTTATAATGGCCAAAAAGCAATCCCTCATTACATCCCCCCCCCCCCCCCCCCCCCCGGAAGAAAATAATTTTGGCGAAGTATTTTTCGCAGTAAGTATTATTTGGGTGCAATCCAAACAGTATTTTAATGCTGATGGGTACTTGTGTTGCAATGTTTCTTTGTTCACATTTATGATGAGGATTTTAGCAAAATATAGCAACTATTTTTCACTGATTCCAGAACCATGTCATGAGGATGCTTTCGTGGAAATGGTACGTGTTTTATTAACAAGTTTAGTTTTAGTTGACCTATGAGTTAAGACTGATCAAAATATATTTTATGTGCAATACTGGATCTTTTCTTTCTCATTTGTGATTGGAAGTTGGATTTTTGAGCATTATGATTGTAAAAAATTTCTGAATGAGGTGTTGAGAGCATTAGAAACTTTAGCATTATATTATTTGATTTTGTAGTTCATTTTGGTAGAAAATGGTATGTATTGCTGGATCATGATAAATTTTGTTTTGGTATCAAACTATCAATAGGATTTGAAACATGCGCCACTGTATGTGATAAATTACTTTTATGCATTTCATTTATGGTTAATGAATTCGAATAATCATGCATTTTTTTTTTGGACATTTTATCTATGACATTGCAGTGCAGAAGCGCTTGATAGTCACTTGACTGCTGTTCAGAGGGAGCATGAGCACAGGTCACAAATTGAAGAAAGGAAGATAAGAAATGATGCTGCTGTTGAAGAGGCCAAAAGAAAAGAAAAAGCTCTTAGAGAAGAAAAGATGCGCCAAGAAAAAATTAAAGCTGAGGCTGAGGTTTGTTAATTTAGCACCATTTTTTACAAACCCATAATGCATTTCATCTTTTAATATGAAAAATCACTTGTTCTGTCTTGTACACATATCATTCAAATTCAGTTTATTTTTATATGATTTGCAAATACAAATGATACAAGTTACAAGTGAAGTACATGTTCCTATATGCCTCAAGATCAGTACAACTGCAAATTCAATCTACATGTATGAGGAGTCACGAGGAAATCTGACAACTTACCTGGGGATCATTTGACAAATCCTTTCCTTTTACTTGACTGGTCCATAGATGCTTTTATGCTTCTACGTGATGGAACTGTTCGGTAGTTCGGTTAATAGACCTTGATTGGTTGGTTATCTGGTCTTTTACCATGCTCTTCCCTAAGTTTAAAAAAAACAAAATGGAAAACTTACTTCTGCGTAACATTATTTAGTACTTATGATTTTGCATGTAAAGAAAGAATATATTCCTATGCTGGATAAAAGTATTGAATGAAAATAGATAAAATTCAAATTTTAAAAGAATTAAAAGTTGTTCAAATGGCACCCCCCCCCCCCCTTTTTGATCAAGCATGCTTTACTTATTATTTTTGATAGAAAAAGAAAATTTTATTTGAACAGAAAGGAGAAAGTACATCCAAAAGGACGTGGAATCCTCAAAAACAAGGAAAACAAATAGATAAAAGGAAATACTCAAAACTCTTCTACTGACTTTGCAGCCAAGCCTCACCAAATAATAAAAAAAGTCTATTCCACATATCCCAAGCAAACAAACAGTGTAAGAGTTAGAATCAGTCCCCAAACTGCTACAACACAAAAAGCTCAAATCAGGTGACAATTATTGAAGGCCTCCAGCAGATTGGTAGACAAATGTTATCTTAGAAGGGACTTTAGCTACTCAAATGCAATGAAGAAGGGGAAAAAGAGATTGACAAGAGTAATCAACTGAAGAATCGAAAACCCTCAAACCAACACCTCTCCTGTTAGTGATATGGCAATCCTCCAGCACAAGCACAACTAGCAAAAAATAAATATTCTCCATCTCCCTCTTATTCAAATCCCTTTAAAATGAAAATCCCGAGGAAAAAAATCACCTTCTGGAATTAGAAAGAAAGAAACGACAGGCTTGGTCTTAAATTTCCATGAAATTGTCGAAATTTCCGTTGAAATTTCCGGTTTCCGTCACCCTCGAAATCGAAATGGCAGTCAATTTTTGTCTTGCATAATTTCCATTGAAATCTCAACGAATCATCCCGAAATTTGTCGAAATTCTAAATATGCAATGAAATTTCCTTGAAATTCAAACAAGAGATTTAGGAGTGAAGTGAAATTTCTATCTTAATTTATTTTATTTATTTTTATCGAAGCAAAATATTATTACAAATGCTTTTGAAATTATATGAAAAAATAAACTTATAGCAGGATTTTATTTAACCATTTATGTCTAAATTATCATTATTTGTATAATAAATAATATTTAAATGATTTATGAATTTCATTTGTATTAGCTGAATATATTTACTGTATAATATCTTACAAATATGTTTGATACACATACTATATTACAACTTTTCCACCTCATACACAACATAGATGTATTTAACTTGTAAATATTTTTCCTAAAGCTTACATTATTATGTTTGTCAACCATTTCTAAAGTTTCACAAAGCGTACATTATTATATTTGTTGCGTACATTATTATATTTGTCAACCATTTCTGAAGTTTCACAAAGAATTCCATGCTTTACTACTGATTTCCGTTATTTTTTCAAATCGAAATTTTCTTCAAAATTTCCGTACTTTTGGAGGTTCGAAATTTGAGTTGAAATTGAAATTTAAGACCTTACATCTTTGTGCCAAAAGGAGCTCACCGCTAACAGAAGCTGCAACCAAAAGAGCAGTGTTTTAAGAGATCAAATTACCAAGACCTCATCTCCCCCTCCCCCCCTCTTTCCCCGGGGCGTGCTTCTTAGACCTACACACAACCTCCCCATTAACCAAATGATCCATTCTCTCACCTACGCTGATCGAAGAAAATCCCCCATGATCCTATCAATTTTTTGAACTGCCCCACCTGGAGTCTTAAGCAAAGACAAATGATGCAAAAGGATAGTAGAAAGACTAGCTTGAATGAGAGTGATGCAGCCACCTGAAGAAAATAAAGAACCTTTCCACCCATCCAAACACCTAGCCACCTTAACCATAGGATCTCAGAAAGCTAGAGAACCAAGTTTCCCTCAAACATGCTTTGCTCATAAAATCTGTTAAAACGGTTTCGTTTAGCTAAATATTATCAAAATCCTGAAAAATTGCAAATCATACTTTTTAAGTTTCTAAAACTGGCTTTTCCAGTACTTGGTAAAAATTTCAGGCTTCAGTACTTGGACAAGTATACTGAACTCAAAACTTTACAAAATTCAAACTTGCAAAATTATATCGGTGGCTCAATATCTCAAACAGTGGTCTCTTTAAACATTTAATAACATGCATGCAAGAATTAAAGTGTCTGCTTTAGAATACTCACCATAGTTCTATCCCAACATTCTAGCTCTTAAGCCCCCATTGGAACGTCTTAAAAAAATAAGTACTTATTATGAAAAGTACTTAAATTAAGTATTTGTGTCAATAAATACTTAAATAGTGTTTGGTTTACTTTTCCAAATTAATAATCTTTTGTTTCAATAAAAAAAAAAATGAACTAACAGTGGAATTTCAATTCTTGTCTAAATCTCACATTTGAATTCCAAGGAAATCTTATTCTATTACTATAGTTAAAATTTTGACAAATTACGATAAAATTTCGAGATTTTGATAAATTTCGGATGATTTGTTGAAATTTCGATGCAAATTATGCAAGACAAAAACTGGTTGCCATTTCGATTTTGAGGGTGGCGGAAAGTGGAAATTTTGATAATTTCGTATAAATTTAAGACCATGGTTGTAATTATATTTTTATTTTAAAATCATAAGATCTGGAATAAAAAGTCTGAAGGTTACTAATAAATCAAGAAAATGCATGAATAATTATAGCACTTTTAGCTAATTGTTTTATTCAACTATCATGCAGATCAAGCGAGAATATGTAAAATTAAATCAAATAGACATCGAACTGCAATATCAATGTAATTTTTTACGTAATTTTACATTTTTGTGACACTTTTCAGGGTGGTTGATTTCTTGTACTTTGGATTGGCATCTCCTTCCCCTTTCTAATTTATTCTTTCTTTGCTGATTGAAAGAAAAATTATGAACTACAAAATCAATGAACTAGTCTACTTATGTCAGCTTCAAACTATGCTCAACTACATCATAAGATAATTGATTGAAAAATATTTTCCAGCTACTAAATATTTATCCTATGTTTCGGATAGCGCACAGAAACACAATTTTTTTTTAAGGGAAATATCAAGGATAGAAAAAAAAGAAAAAAAAAGAAAAAGAAGCAATACAATCTGGGATGGTGTGGCCATGTGAGGCAGCCCTGGGCAGTTCTATACCAAGCTTTAAGCTTTTCATGTGTCTCCTACTGTTTGCTTCATTTAGGCCATTTTTGGTAAAGGGTAATCAGAATGAAAAGGAAAAATTGGAATGCTTTTTCCAATTAAAGATAGCTATGTGACTCCAAACCAGAATGACATAGCTGGAATGAGGCTTGGGGAGGAAGTCACCAAAAAGACTTCCTGTATGCTTGCCAAGGCTATTTGAGATATGACATTCTGCTCAGAAACTGAGTTATGATTTCTTTGTGGAAAATACAGATGTCTATGGATCTGCTTATGCTCGATCTTAGAGATTTCTCTTACCCGATCTCCATATAGTGATGATATGGAAAAGACTTTTGAATCTTGAAAGTGTGCCTTGTGGAAGTTTTTTTTTTCCTTTGTTACTGAACTTGGTTCTTTCTCTTTCTTATTTGCTGCTGGAAGTTGATTCTTCTTGGACGCATTTGTGATTATATATCTTTGTGGTATTCATTTATTTATTTTTTTCAACTGCTCCCTTATGTTATGGGTTTAACTGCGCAGTTCTCCTATTTCATAATTAGTCCATCCTATCGATCTATCTTCACTTCTGTTATCTGTAAACTAGTCTAGCATGATGACTTCCTTTTGGAAATTTGAATTTCCTATGAAGTTGTTCTGGCATATTTACTCATGAAAACTTAATATCGAACTTGCAAGTTGCATTTTGTCAATAATAGGATATTATTTTGTGCAGGCTCGACTTGTGGCTGAAAAGAAAAGAGCTGAAGAAGCAAAAATTGTTGCTTTAGAAGTGGAGAGAAGCACAGTAAAAGAACCTGCAGAAAAGGTAGTGAAGGAAATTTCAAAAAGGGCTGCTTCTGCTGAAGTGGCAGAGGTGGAAACCCAAGTGCACAAAACAGATTCAAGTTTGAGTGTTAAGAATGCTCAATTTGGAGGATCTGGTTCTGACACACTGAAAAAATTGCAGTCAGCAGGTATTTCTATTCCACAGTTTAACAACCTACATTTCTTTTTTAAAACAAGATGATCATTTCTTTCTGTCATAAAGTTTTCATATCAACAATGAACATAGATTCCATCTGGTCATATGGTTCTATATCCCTTGCATCTAAGTCATCCATTTTGTTAATTGAAGTCACCATCTCTTTATACTCATTAATTAATGTCCCTTTTTACCATCCCTGTTCTTGTAGTGCAGGCTGCGGCCCTGAACTTGACCAGTATAAGTATTATAAAATGTGAGGTGCATGCTTGACAATTGCATTATTCTGAATAGTCATCTGTCGCTTGTTATTAGGGCCTTGATTGAAGTTCTGCATATCTTATTATAAATTGGAGAGATTGAGAGTTTTGGCAGACTATTCTCTCCCTATACCCTCTTTTCATAGTGGTATCACTTGAGGCCATTGTATGGCGCAAGGGTACAAATCCTAGGATTTCAAGCACAATTGCTTGTGAAGTCTGGAGCATGCAAAGTATTGAAAGTTGTGATATATCTAATTTAACCCTGCTTGGACTTTGCTTAGCAAGACTAGCAGTTAGCTAATAGACTTCTAATGGTAATTCAACTACCTAATTTAGCATCTATTTCAAGTGGTAATCCATCTCTGTGATGGCAGGTAACATTCTACATTCTGCAGAAAATGCGTTGAAGTTAGAGGAAATTAGACTTCAGAACTACAATGAATTAGTCAAGAGAAACCAGGCATTGAGATCAGGGTCTAATATGGTAACAGCAGATGCACTGAATATGAGCTTTTGGAAGTTGCAAATCATTTTGCTCTTATGATTTATACTAACATTGTCTGTTTTGGTTATTATTATGCAACTTTCAAACACTAGGTGTTACATTATTTTCTTAAAATTTCAAATTGATTTGAATATTTCTTAAATTTGTGATTTTGGTGTTGAACGCTTCAATCTAAAAAGTTCGGGTTTTTTTTTTCCCGGTTATTAATAGACTGCCACCACCTGATGAATTACTTTTGGTGACATTGTAATCCCAAGTTGTCATTTTGGTGCAGGATTTTCAGAGCTATGAACGGAAAATAGCTAGACAGATAAAACAAACAAGTGGGACAAAAGAGGCTGTTAGGTGAGATGGATGCATTCATTTAAGTTATATACCATCGCAGCAATAGTAGTTATAAAATGCCGTTTTCGATGCTTCTTTCCAAGTGACTAATAAGTAGTTTTAATCTTAAGTTTTGTAAGTTCTGCTCACATGCAACCATATTTAAGATGGGACTTGATTGATGTTGACCATGGATGAAATTTTCTTTCAATTTAGTGAAAATTTCATGTGTCTCGTGTTCATGGCTTGCCTGAATTATTGTTGAGTTTGACAAGTGGGCTGAATTTGAACTCTTCCTTACATTAATTCACTTGAGTCTGGTATTCTATTGTAAATTTTAATGTGATTTTGGTCATGTCATGCAAATACAAGGAAATTGCATTGTACATGGACTAATTTTAATGATCGATATCTGAGAGTCTACTCAATTCATCTTACCTCTTATTGGTCAATTCCATTTTTTGGATTTGGTTTGTCCTCGTATAACATTAGGTAATCTGTGTGCTTTAGTTAGTTCTCCTCTCTTAGTGCAGTTTGGATTCATGTTTTTTCATTAGATATTAATTTGGGATTCCTGCTTTTGATCACGCACAGCTTCTTGTGGTAGTTGAAGGAAAAAAATTCTGCTCTCTCAATCATGGGGTAGGGGTGACCCTTGTTGATGGTTGTGAAAATTCAATCTGATATGATCAGATGAGAGGCAAATGCTTAGAGCAGCAAGGCAACTTGTAACCAGTATTTTTGTACAGCGTGTGCGCTGACTACCATTTAAAGATGTTGGTGTCTTTGAAGATGCTTGTATGTCCTTATCAGAACTTTGAAATTCATTCTGCTAGCATGGAGCTGATTAATTTGGCACAGATTGGCCATTGGCCTGATATGATATCTGTAGACTGAATGTTTCTGATGAGAAATGGCATTCGAGATGGAGAAGAGTGAGATGAGGAAAAAGATGATGAGAATGTTGTGCAGTATTACAACATTCTTATGTATAGCAAAGAGTAAAAACAATAAAAATACAAGCAAACCCCATAGACTCACCTATTTAAAAGCAAATCCCACATGAACATAAGCCTAACTAGTTAATTAAATTTGAGTGTTTAACACATTTTGGCTTGGGACCCAATAGTCGTACCCACCCTTGATTATATTCTTCGGAATCAGACTGCAAATAGGATTGAATCCATCCATCCAATGTCTGGTTGGTTTCCCATCTTACATCAATCTCTTGCAGCTTAAATTGTCACATGGACCTCATCTTCATTATTTTTGTACTCTCTCTCCCTCCCTCCCTCCCTCCCTATCTCTCTCTCTCTCTCTCTCTCTCTCTACACAGTGAGCCCTGACCCAATGGTAAGGATGTTACACACTCAAAACCACTGCTCGCAAGTTCAATTCATGGAATCAGTCTCCAAATGTGGAGGTAAGGCGGCATACATTATATCTCCCTGAACACTGATTTGACATGGGAGCCCTGTGGACTAGGTCTTGCAACTTTTTTTTTTTTTTTTTAATTATGAGGCAGATTTTCATTTCAATGATTTTGATGTCCGAAGTAAGGTTACTTGGGGCCAGGAGGAGCATGGATCATTATGGAACATTACACTGGAACAGATACTGTAGGTTAGTAGGGAAGGGAGTAGTCAAAGCAGCGAGACGGCAAGTACTGTGTCATGGTGTCATAGAGAATCACTAGACTCTGATATTTTTCTATTTTTTACCATTGATCTTAGGTGGTGTTTGGTAATTGAGAATCAACTCTAGGAATTGGAATCGGAATGGTTGATTCCCATTCCTAACGTTTGTTTTACAGTAATCTCATTCTGATTCCCATTCCATGCAGGAATGGGATTCCCCCTTTTACCTACATTTTGATTCCTAACTTTTACTCTGGAATCAAATCTCATTCCTTGAAACACAGTATTTATTATAATATGATAATTTATATTAATATAATATAGTATATATTACATTGAAAAATAATATTAATATTATGATATCATTAGTAATATTTAAAATATTATAATATATTTTAATATAAATATTAAATCATCATTATTAATATTATAATAATAATAATGTACAACATATAAAAATTAGTAGGAACAATATTAAATGTTAAATATTATGATATACTTGTAATATGATTATTGATTTATTATATTATTATATTTAATATTAAAAATAAATAAAATAAAATAAATAATTATTATCATCAATTAGAAATATATAATAATAAAATTTAATAATGATATATTATAGAAAAATATTTTATACTTGCA
This sequence comes from Malania oleifera, assembly GCF_029873635.1. Lineage (NCBI taxonomy): Eukaryota > Viridiplantae > Streptophyta > Magnoliopsida > Santalales > Ximeniaceae > Malania > Malania oleifera. The sequence continues at coordinate 79,950,295 of NC_080428.1, read as the reverse complement.
CATATATATATTATAATATAATATTATATATATATATATATAATATAATAAGATATGTACTACATAAATATAAAAAAATAAAATTAATGTAATGTTATATAATATAATATATTATATTACATAAATCTAAAAAATAATATTAATATTATAACATTATTGAGTATAAAATATAATAATTTTTTAATATAAAATATTTTAATCATTATTATTAATATTTATGTTATATGTAATAATATTATAACATACAAAAAGTAATAGAATAGTATTAAATTGTACAATGCTATGATATAATTGTGATTATTATTATGTATAACCTTAAAATAAAATTAAAGATTAATTATTAATATCATTAATGAAAATATATAATATTAAAACAAAATAATAATAATAAAATATAGTATGCAAATTTTAATCGAGTACATAATTATCAATATGATTTTATTGTAAAAAATTATTTATTATAAAGCTTAATAAAATAATAATTTGTAATAATTACATATTTATAATGTTATTATTCCATATTAGATTAATTGAATAAATTTTTTATACTATAATGACATAATTGATAAATTAAACTCATGTACAATTCCTATGTTTATATATACCAAACACCATAATATAATTTTGATTCCAATTTCTTGCTGAACCAAACATGAGAGAGGAATCTGACATTCCGTTTCTGATTCTTGTGAATTCCAATTCCGATTTCAACTATGAATCAAACGTTAGCTTATTTAATTGGTTCATTTGTCTACATTGTTGAACGCTAAGCATTTTGTAAACGATAGGGACACCACCACATTGATTCTAACCATTTTATTAGAATGTTAAATATTGCAATTCCAAATCTCAAATGATCGACATTTGAGAATGAACATTCCAAGTTGCAATGCCGTAGGTTATACTGAAGTTCACTTGCTGGTAATCAGTCTCTCATTCTGGTCAATATAGAGTAAAATTAATCTCACTTGACTTGTTGCTTGAGAAGTAAGAAATTTGTTCAAATTCCTTTTTCTTCTCTCTTCATAAATGTTATTTTTCTAACAAATACATTATTTTTTTTAATTCGATTCTGGTTAAATGGAATGACTTTTCATGAGTTTAAGCTGGTCACATCTTTGAATCCTATTTGCAGAGCAAAAGCAAATGAACTAATAAAGATTTTCAGTGATCCTCACTGTCCTCAATCCATCACTATTGCGATTTTTGCAGAGAAGGTATTATTTATTATTTTGTTCAGAAATTTACACCCAATCTTTGTTCTGATTTGTTTTACTCTCACTTAATATTATTTTTTCAAAATTTTTTGGAAGAAAGTGATAATTGGGAGCTCCACACATTGTTTCCTGCATGCTTACAGGTTACAAATATTTTTTTGGGCTTTGAATGAACAAAAAGGAGGATTTTAATAATTTTGTTCTTTTAATCCAAGTTGCAGTCTTAAAAGTATTTTGGGATTAAAAAAAGAGCATCTGTGACCCTTACCGCTTCTTATGCCTCCTTAATGATTAAATCACTTCACTCTATGGTGATATGAATACAAAACTATGTTTCTATGCTGAAATCTAATTTTAAGGGGGATTAATTGCTATCCTTTTAAGTTTTTAAAAATACATATAGGATTTTCCATTGAACTAAAACATTTGCAGAATAAGCATTCTTAAGTTATAGTATGGTGGGACCTGATTAAGTCGTAATGTTAAATTACATGGACCCTGGCTGACCATTTCTCATAATTTCATTCACTTTTCAAAAATTAAGTCAACTTTTTTTTAATCAATATTAATTAACGATATAAATGAAAAAAGAAATTGATTCTTATATCAGTCACTTTCTAAATGCAGTTTCCAATAGTTACTTTTTGCTGCCATAATTATATCGGACTCTTATACCCTCATTTTTCTAAAAATTGAATTGCCAATAATTAATGAACAATATTATTTTATTGATTTGAATGAAATGTAAAATAAATAACTCAAGTCTAATATTATTCTGTGGAAAATATTAATTTTTTTTATATAAAAGAAGATTTTATTAGGAAAGAGAATGTACATCATAGCTAGGATACTAAATCCTAAAAAAAGAAAGAAAAAAAAAGCAAGAAAACAAAAGGAGAGAAAATAAATGAAATAAAAAACAATGCTGCAAAACCCCTCTTTAATCCTTCCCATCATAGTTTGCTGAACATTTCAAATTAGCTTTCCCTCTGACCCTTCTTCACCTTAGATTTGCCATTGTGAAGCCTAACTACATCTCATCCTTGATCAGACAACATGAGGCCCAAGTCATCTATCAAACTCTGAGTTTCAAGGTCCTTCCCTGAATTTTTTTTGAACTGGAGTAGGCAGAATTCCATCCTTATGTTCTTCATTAGGAACATGATCTTCAAAAATATTTATTCCCTCCAAGTCTTCTAAAGGAGGAGGCAGCATGTAAAATAAATCCCCGAGATGATCAGTAGAAGAATCAGAAGAATAACTCTGCTGATCCCAAATTTGATCCAAAAGTAAGTTCCCATCACAATCAAAGTCGCCACTGTCTGCACTATCATCATCCGAAACATGCCCCCACCTCTTACTATCCTTGCATGTACTAGCCCTCTCACCAATTGGCTCCTCCACTATACATAGCCACCTTTTGAATCTCTCTTCAGAAATTTTTTTTGTGATTTTACTAGATGATTCTTGAATATCTTCAAGTTGTTTCCTCATTTCAAAACCCTTTTGCACCTCCTTATGCCGAATGCAAACCTTTTGATCTATCAGATTATCTGAATTATCTATCTTACCATCCTGCATTCCTTCTGGACCCACAATAAAATTCAGAATATCATTCTCACAATAATTGATATTCTTAGATGACACTTCCAATTTCATATTCAGAACCCCGCCCACTATCTCTCTTACCATCTGACATTCCTTCTGGACCCACAATAAAATTCTGAATTTCATTCTCATAATAATTAATATTCTTAGATGACAGTCCCCCAATTTCATACTCAGAACCCTGCCCACTAGCATACTTCTTTTGAATGGGAAAGGAAAAAAAAACCCTCAATGATATTGATTGAATCTCTAGAAACCAACCTTTCTGTTCCCACCTCCTCTGTTCTGTTATCAGAACAACTTCTGTCCTCTTGACCACCATGGCTCTGATTTGATGCTAACTGCAGCTTGCTTTTGCTCCGAAGGAAGCTGAAATCCTGCCGCCTCACTGGATTTAAAGAGACTATGGGTGGCATTCAGATTGGGAGCCTGACTTTCATCTGGACTATTAAAGCTAGTAGGCGCCTGCTCATATGGTTGGCCCAACTGAGGCTTAACCAGATTGCTTTCTTTGTCATTAAACAAGCCAAAAGTAAGATCAAAATTCTGATTTTAAGGCCTATCATCTGTTTTAAAAGGCCCATGTTGCTGCCAAACAGTCGACCCAGGTCTAACGTTATCGTTAAAGACCCAGTCCCAACCCATCCAATCTTCATCACTCGTTCATCCAAGCAGGAAACCCTAACCACCTATGGACTCGGCCCCTTGGTCAGAATCCTCCCCAGAATATTCAGCCCCTCAGCCATCACTGAACTCAGCTCTTCTTGCATCCCACCCACCCCCCCCCCCCCCGGGGGGCGCGGGGGCGCAATGAACACACACCCTATCTGGTTTACCCTTAGATATCGCATGGGCACCAGCATCAACTCTATTACCAGAAACTACCCGACTCCATGAACAATTAAAATTACTTCCAATGCCATTAGTGACAGGATAAAGAGAGTTTACCAGAGCACTGAATTCTTCCCCAAATTGAAGCCACCCATCGCCTTTGGAGCTTTAAGGAACAAATATACAGTATCTCTTGCCTCTCCAACCATGCCCTAATTCCAGGAACTTACCTGCCTTTGTCACATGTATCACCATCCAGTATTCAGTGAAACCAACCCAAGATCTTTGAACACCCTTGCTTGACCTTCCATTAAGAGACAAAAATCCTTATGAGAACGATGTTGCAGCATCCGATGAAAGTCTTACCCATCGATTGCGTAGCCGATTCTTCTCAAGAACGAACAGAGCTACCACCTTAATCTCAGATCAAAGGATTCCCCTTCGATCTGAACTGAACGAACACCCACCATAAAAGTCTACCAGCACCTTGACATAGCACGATATTGATATGAGAGATGAGAAGATTTCTTTGCGTGAGAGAAAGCCATTGTGGAATAGTGTCAATGTCAGAGCACTGCTAGGCCAGCACTGGCTACATTTGAAACCCTAGGGAGATTTGTGAGAGAGGGATGCTCACGAGAGAGAGAGAGAGAGCCCAGGAGCACTACTAGGCCAGCGTCAGAGCAGTGTCGGCTACATTTGAAACCCTTTATTAGGGTTTTAGAACTGAAGAGGTAGATGAAAAGAAAACTGGAAAATATTAATGAAAAATGAACTTTTCCTTTTTTGACCATATATATTTCTCATTGTTATGATGGAAACATGGAAGAAACCTTTTTTGTGGTCTAAAACCTGATATCTGCTATATATATATATGTGTGTGTGTGTGTGTATGCGTATATATAGATCTAATAAGTTTTGATTATATATATTCCATCACCTTTTGTTTATTATGTGCTCTTAGGTATCCATTTTGTTTTCAAGCAGCAACCATTATTGTATTACCATGACTATGATTCAATACTTTTTTTTTTCCTGCTAATGGTAAATGGGGAGGGAGAAAGTTAGGGATTTACATATTGGCTTGACTAAGTATTGGTAATGAAATGAAATGTAAGAGTCACTAGCACATCACCTTCACCACTCGATGTAGGATTAGATAGTGTGCCATTCTTATTAAGTAAGTTGAGTCAATTTCCAATTTCTCACAGTAATAGATTTTGACCAAAAAAGTAGTAAAATATCATGATAAGTAAGTATGTTATTATAAGAAGGGGTCTTGCTATAAGTACTTAACAGAGGGTGTTAGTATAATTTTTGGAACTAGAGGGGGCATAAGTATAGGTATGCAAAACCTCAGGGGAGTTAATGTAATTTACCGTACAAGCTTATCTTTTACTTTTTAAACCTGAAAGATGGAAAGGTTTGTTTCTATGGTTATGTCAATGCATGACAATTAGAACTACCTTATTGATTTAGAATTTTAGTAGTTTTGTGGCACTAAAACGGTAATTCTTGTTTTAATATAACTTCACATTGTTTTAGAGAATTTATGTACCAAACTAGTATAGGTTAGAGGGTTAACGAAGTCCGAGACTGTCTTGAGTCTGACTATCCTGTATACTTCACCAAATCTTGACCAAAACCTTATTTTAAGATTAACTTTTGCTGCAGTTTTGATTTCTAATCATTGTTATGCCAATTTTTTTTTTTTTTGGAAAGCCTTATTTTGATGGGATGTCTTCAAACTTGTAAGTGGGTGAGCCAAATGGTCCTGAAAATTTTCAATTTTGTTCTTGAAAGTGAGGCTTGACTTTCTTTTCTTTTGAACTTTTAGGTATTATTAAATTCAATTGGAGGGTATTCCCATATTTATATGTGATATTAGTGAAAGGAAGAATAAAAATGACATTTACTTAAATCAAATAAGTTGCTTATTGACTGGAAACAAGATACAAGCTGCTGATTCTGTTGGAAGGGGGCAATAATACTAGGGTGACGTTTTCTGTTAATGGTGCTTGATCTAGAGGCACAAGCCTGGGTAGCTAGGTGTGCAGCTCATGCAGGTTACCTCACTTGAGGTTGCCTTGGGCACAAGGTCTTGGTGTCTGAGTGCGTGTGCGCCTTGCGCCTATGGATAATTCAGGCGCACTTTTAACAACTGTGTGTGTATCTCTATGTTATGATAAAGTTTTGTTTACACTGGTGCCCATTAAAACCTTATATTTTCTAGTATCCATCCAACAACAAAAAAAAAAACTTATAATTTTTTAGTAAAACATTTGCCATCCAGCCTAATTGACAATGCCTGGTTTGAGGGAATTAATATTTGACAGTTTTCATGTAATGAACATTTGCTTGGCATATAATTCATTTTTATGTATTTATTTATCTTTTTTTCCGAAATATTCTTACTTCTCTCAATGTTCAGTTCTTCTCAAAATACATGAATATGAATGTATCACTTCTGACATTATATTGATATAACTCTTTTGTGCTATTGCCAAAAACAGTTCTGAGTCATTGCTTTGAATGGAAATTTTGATCTTGTTCTTTTTGGAGTTAAATAACTTAGTAATCTTGTGTGCTGTTTAAGACATAATCATGGACAAAGTGCAATTCCCTTTTTCTTTTTTGTTTCAGATTAGCTTTTTGCTTTATGTTCAAGTGTACATTTTTCTTCTTACGCAATTTGAAGGTAAACCTATGGCATTTTAAATGGCAGGTCATCTCCCTCTGTGAAAACCCTGGTAGTGCAGCTTTTGCTTTGGGCCATGTCATTGTTCTTGTTGCTTCAAAGGTAATTTCTGTAAGCAGGCATCATGCATATAAGGGGAACTGAGTTCTAAAGATTGTTAGAATCATGAAGAAAAGGAATACAATATGCAATCAAATTGAAAATTTATGAGGAAATTTTGCACATTGAGTAAAAAGTACTAGATTTCCCAAAAAAAAAAACATTTGGATTTAACTCAACTTGTAGCAACTTGCAGCTATTTGGTAATCATATGAGGAATGTTGGAAATTGTTAAAATATGGGAATTATTTTGAATATTTTTCTCATTTTTCCAAACTTTTGGCACAAGTCTACTGAAAATTATAGGCTTTTCAATTAAGCTTCCTTGGTGACATAGAAATCAGCCTTCAACCCCTCCCTCCCACCCAAGCCCATAAACATGGATTTGGTGGGATGATGGGGAAGGTCTGACCTGGGAGTTGAATTGATCTCCGACTTGCAGTGCTGTAGCACAAGCATTGGTCTTGAGTATTTTAGCAGCACTCTTCACGCGGGAATTTTTTAGTTATATTTATTTTATTATGGGCCCTATTTTAGGGATATTGTAGGCCTTAAGTTTGAGTTATTTCTGGTGTTTAAGTTAGTTTGAGCCAACCAGAGTTATATATAAACCTTGTACTGATATACTCTGGAGAACAGAATGAAGTAGTACTGTATATCATTCTGTTGCTGCAAATTGGTTGCTTTAAACCTTGGAAATTCTGAGGCTTTTATTCTTTCCATGAGTGATTCCTGGATCCTATTAGTGTGATGCTAATAATTTTATACATTTTTTTTTTTGTCATTTTTTATTAATTGCCTTCAAACCAAATTCTAATCCTAATTTATGACCCTAATTTTTAACTATTCTCCAATTTCCTTTGCAAACCCTACTCCTAAACCAAATTCCCTGATTTTCCGCTAATTTTCCTGGCATCGTGGTGTTTCCTTGAAATTTTGAAAAATTTTCCACCAAAATGCATTTCCAATATAAAATATGAATTTCCCTAAAAAAAAAAACAAAGAGACGAATAGTGAAAATGGCAGAAGTATCATTCAATGTCACAGTGGATCTGGCAAATGTTGACTTGAATTTGCCATAAGAGCAATATTTCCTGGTAGATATCAGGGATATTTGTTGAGTTGGATTATGCTGGCTTCTTGTGGGCGAACACTGTCTCTGATCCATTCTGGTCTGACCATCCCAAATCAAGCCCACCAATGGTGGTTCTCGATAGTTCAACCCCAGGCTCAGGTCAGATTGATGTGGTAATTTGAATTGGTGCACATTCATGAAAGAAATCTGGTGGTATTTTCTGTGGAGAACTCACTTAGTACAAGTATACAATTGTATTGCTATCATGATACAAGTATTTGAGGCTGGAGCTAAAAAATGTTTATCACAGTGGAAAACAATTAGCATTCTTTTTTAATACATGCTTCACTGTCTAGCTTCTGGAGCTTTTAAGGGTAGTTCTTTTACTGATTTGCAAAGAGCTGTCCAGTCATTGTTTTTCTCATTTTCTGGAGGAAAACATGTTCTGCTTTGTGTACTTTTTTTCCCTGAATAGATCTTGCTTTTTATCCAAAAAAAAAAAAAAGATAAATTGAAAAAGGTTTAATTAATATTATTGTGCTATTGGGAAATTATAACAAAACTATGGCTGGGAAATTAAAATTGATGGTAGAAATTTCCTGGTAGCAGTAGGTTTTGTCACCTTGGATTAGCTGTGAAAATTGAATGAGACGCGATATATAGATTTAAAACAAGTTGAATAAAATGGAGATACTCATCTGTCATGTATGTGAGTATAAAATACCCGAAAAAAATAAAATTAGAAGGAAAAGTTTATAGAAGAACCGGAAGAAACTCTAAAATATAAAGTTTAGTAGTGCTACTTGTATAAAAGATATGGGAGGTGTAGCTAAGAGCATTCTGACACTTGTAACAAAAAGCAAAATAATGCTATAATGAGAAAGAGTTATATAGTTAATTTTGGAGGCTGTAAGAAGATTTGGCAGCACTTTCACTCTTTTGAATTATATTGCCCTAGATTGTGCAGAAAGAAAAGGATTCATATAGCTGATTTTATCTAGTGGGACTATCATTTGGTTATTGTTGTAGTTGTAGTCATGACTTGTTACTTAAAAATGTGATATGAGAGATATGGTGGTCCCATCTCCAGCATGGCTTTGGCAGGTTAGGGTTCAATGAAAGCCTGAACTTGCCTAAGTTCAGGTTTGAACTTCTTATTGCAAGCATAGTCATTGGTTGTATGACTGCAATTTATTGGATTTGTTGTGTACAGCAATGGTTTACTTATGCTAAGAAATCGACTCAGAGGGGTGTAATCATTGGTGTCTTGCCGAGTTTAATAACTTGGAGACTTTGGGTGTGTCGATGTAGAGTCCGAATGGAAGGTGCTAAGGAATCGGCTGAAGGAGTTTGGTTGGCAATCAAGGTATGAGTTAGGAGGATTTCAGAGAATATGAGATCAAGCGGATCCCTTTCCACTCAGGATAGCAAAGTACTAAGTGCTCTTGAGATTCCAATTATCACTCCGAAGGCACGGACTCCTTGTGTTGTTAGGAGGGGGAACCCTAGGGTTGGGCCCGTAAAGTTGAACGTAGATGGTAGTTGTCATGAGAACCCAGGGACATGTGGAGGGGGTGGTGTGATTCGAGATTGCAGTGGGCTTTCCTGGGTGCTTATTCTTCCTTTGGCTATGGCACTAATAATAAAGTTGAACTTAGGGCCCTGACGGAGGGAGTGCGAATGTGCAAAGAGATGAGTTATATGAATGTAGAGATTGAATGTGACTCTAATGTAGTGGTCGATTGGGTTCGTTCTCGGAGATGCATGGTATGGTATGGTATTTGTGGGATTTATGGGAAGAGCTTCTTGAGGCTCTTTCCATGATTAATTTCACCATTGATCACCAATTCAAAGAAGGAAATAAGACTGCAGACTTCTAGCACATCAGGGAGAGGAAGACACCACTATGAGATTTATGTAGTTTGCTTCTTTTCCTCGTTTAGTTAGAGGCATGATATGACTTGACAAAATTGGTCTTCCTAATTTAAGAGTCTAATGTGTCGTTTTGTCTTCGTTTCGTTTTCGTTACGTTTCGTTTCTATCTGTTTGTAGAAAAAAAAGAGCATGGTCATTGATTAGAAAAATCCACTGGTTCAGTGTTGGGTTACTTGAGTTTGGATTGAGGCAACGTTCCCATGTTGCGGTCTTGCAGAATGCGGATAGGGGGCTTATGAGTGTTTTTAAAAAAAATTATTCATGCAATATATATATATATATTGGAGGGTGAGGGTGGGGGGATTGGGGGTCAGGGAGGGTACTGCCCAACAATTTTTTAATGTTCTGTGCATGTGATTGTGCATGCATATGTACTCGTGCACACACAAATATTGAGAAAGATATTCAATGCTATCATACATATGATGTTTGGGATTTTTTCAACATTTCTTTATAAGGATTATTTTGATGTTTTGATTTTACACATTTATCCATTAATTCTGGATCAGTTCCCACTTGCAATGGACCTTATTATTGCCGAATTCCATAGAGCATGCGTCTATACAGTCCCAAAGCATATAACATACTCGCAGGTGAGTCAATTAAATTCCTATTGTCATACATTTATAGGGACCTGTTTTTTATGTTGCTTTTGCTGTTGCTGCTGCTTCTTTTGTTGCTATTGCTACTTGTAATGGCGGTTCTAAAATGGTTCTACTGTAGTCAGTATTTGAAACAAAGGAAGCTTATAAAAAGATCATTGGCTTTCGAGAAGAAGATGGTAAGCTTGAAAGCACCAAACAGTATTTGCAACGGCTAGAGTCATACATGAAACTTTATGGAGCACTGGTACAGGTTAGCAGCCATTGTTTTTCCCCTCCAGAAGAGTTTTTTACTAGCAACTTGACTTGATAAGACAATAGACTTCTAATGTTATTGTGTCTTGTGCCCATTTGTTTCAATGTCCTCAAGTTAACAAAATAATTTGTGGACCAAAATGATTATATATTGGCTATATGGCAGACACAGATTGAAGGTGTTCAAAATTCGTATGGCCTGAATGAAGGTTGGGCATGGGTTGCAAGGTTGCTTAATGCTCTTCCGGCCAATATTTATACAGCAGTGGCGTTGGAGGCATTCTTGAAAGTAAGTTCATGTGGAAGATTTTCCCTTTCTTTTGCTGCTGTGGGCTTTTTGTCCCTTGCCCATTTTGAGCATGTGAGTTTTTGTGACAGCTCCAGAAGTTGGATATCCATTGGAATTTGTGGTGAATTAATACCTCATTTACTAGAAAAAACATGAACGAAGGCAAGTGGTCTTGCTGCCTTGGACTTTGACCGGTTGTTGGTTCTGGTTGTGTGAGCTATTATATGTATGGCTTCTCCATAAGTTAGTCAGATAATGAGTTTATGATGGATTAATGCCTCGTTTACCAAAAAGTCGGGGGTTTTCATTTTTAATTTTTCAACATGAGCTACAATGCTGTTTTATACAGATGGCTGGATTTGCTCTCTTCAAGAAATACAAATCTCAGTTCCGAAAGATAATGAACGTCGTCTCCCGCGACTTTGTAGGTATGCTGAAAGCACAAAGAGATCCAGGGCTGGACCTGATTATCAGGAGGATAGAAACTTACATAGAAACAAAACAGTTTCTTCAGGAACCAGAGGGATGGAGGCTGCCAAGTTCTGCATTGTCTAGTTCTCTTGTTCCAAGTCAAGATTACAGAGAACCATATTATGATGGATCCAATAGATTTTACTAAGCATTAGAACTCAAAACTTTGTCATGGCCGTTGCCAAAGTATTTGATCTGTTGTGCTTCATCTCTGTTGAAATGTGTGTAAATTTTGGTATTAGTTAAAGATATATGCATGTATGAATAAACATGCTGCTCGATATTTCTTGCATGGGGATGTGCGGTTTGATTGGTTCCAAGGAAATTGATATTATGCCTCGGTATGATTTTACTTGCGCAAGTGAAGAAGATTAAAACGAGCTTGTTCAGTGAAAAAAGAGAACGTGGAATGAGGCATTTAAAATATTATATTTTGTTAGTAAAATTTAGAAAGATGTTCACTGTTCTTTGCTTTTGATAAATTTATGAAAATGATATTTTTATTTATTTATTTGAAACCTAAGGTTTTGTTTGGATGAAAGCTTTTGTTTGGGGGAAGAGAAGAAAAAGAAGAAATTTCATTGTGTTTAAATACTATAAAGAATATAATTATATTGATCAAAAGTAAGAAATATTAAATGTTAATGTGTAAAATAAATTTTATGCTCATAATTTTTTATGTTTTATATGTTTTTTCATTTTATTTTTTAATAATCAAAGATGGAAAAAATTTATTATATTTTTAAAATATATTTTTCAAATGTTTTTATCCAAGTTATAAATGAGGAAAGATGGCAATTTTGTAAGAATGTTAAATGATTAACTCACTCCCATTCTTTCTCTTTTGGGGAGGAAGAGGTTGTTGTTGGCTTGTGTTACGGTACCTTATTTATCAACTATTATGAAGTTAAAAGATTCGAATCCCTCTTTTAAGTTTGGTCAAAAAACACTTGCAGTTTTAAAAATTTCAAAGGTCTATTTTGAGATTTCAAAATTCTAAAATTCTCTTCTGTGGTACAGTAAAATGACAAACATCTTATATTAAACAGAATGACAAATCTTTTGAGGCATAAATGTCCTGAAAAATCAAATATTAAAAAGATGTCTATGAAAATTTTTAAAACTTAAAAAAAGGTCTTTTTATCATATTTTAGGAAAAGTCAGATTCTTTTCTTTTATTTTCTTTTATTATTATTATATTATTATTATTATTATTATTATTATTATTATAGTTGCATAGATCTTGTCCTTCATCGTATATGAGAGGTCTAACTGAAAACTAATCAAGAAATTAAGGTGCTACTGCTTCAGCCTAAGCACAAGATTAACCCAAAGCAAAAATATTCAAAGTTAAAAATCAAGAAATTCTGCGACAAAAAGAATCCATCAACCCCACAAGAATTTACAAACTCTCACCCACGCAATTCCCAACAAAAAGAAAAATAAATAAATAAAAGAATCCAATCCTTCAGCAGCCAGCTCCACTGAAATCCAATCTTGGATTTGGAACTGTAAAATTTAATATCATTTTAATGAATTTTTGGTTAGATCCAAAGGTCTCACGAGTGAAGACCCATGCCTCCAAACAAAGTAAAGGAATTTGCCCATTTCTGATCAAAGCCCTTGTGTTAATTGGTGGCAGGCTAGCAGTTATATAACACGCACTCCTCTTTGTACATGGTTGGTTACTGCTCATTATAATGCCTTGCGATAACTGAGATTCAGGAATATATCCATCAAGACATGAAATCTGGGCACCATCAAACTCGTTAGTCCTAAACAAAGCTCCTGTGAAAGTCATTTGTTTATTAATTTGAAATTGAAAATAGCTAACCTTTCCATTCCCCTGAACTGTGGGTACTCGTGCGGCTTTCACTGAACCACAATTCACAAATCTAAGGTATCTGGGCCTTTTAGTATAGTTTTATTCTTGTTTTGATTGAGCTTCGGCAGATGGGGCACGATTGGAGGTACTCTCCACAATCACAGCAAGCCTGACCAAATTAAGATGGGGAAGAAAAATTCCCGAGTGTCAATATAGTCCATACCTATAAGCTCAAGGTTACACTAGAGACACGTAGCAGGCTGGAAATACAGAAAATGGTTTACCTGATGTCCACAACCGAAGGCCATGTCCTTTGGATTACTTAGACAAACTGGGCAAACCTGTTGGTTAAACAATACACAATGAAGGAATATTAATTCTTGTAAAGAAGATATAAATTATGATGTAGTGATGATCGCAATTCTACAATAACCGTGGCTCAGTTTTAATCAAATGGAATCAATAGACTAAATAAAACGCAACTAGCATTATCAAGAACAGTCAGTTTACCTGGCTGTCATATAGAGAACTTGAAGATGGAGCTGTGTCTGGTGCAGCATAAGGCGGTGCACTTTGCTGAAAAGTGCTTTTACAGTAAGGTTTTGAGTTGCTGCTGAAAGAAGCCACACCACTAAGAGGTGGGGGAAGAGGAACCCTCACTTCAGCATTTCTTCTTTGATTACTGCTTTAGCAGAAAAGGGAGAAAAAATAGAAGTTAATTACATGTTTGGATAAAAACGGAGAAAACAACCACCTAAACTAAGGAGCTCTATTATTACCCCAAGAGATTGAGCTCAATTGTTGCTTTATATTGAGAAGGTATTTCCATCAAGGCTTTGAGAGCAAACTCTGCCTGTTTTCTTGATCGATCTGCAATCTTTGACATAATTTCTGTAAAATTCACAAACTAACAAGACAGAAAAGCCGTCAACAGTGAAGTGTGTTTAGAGTGAAACCTGAATGCAACAAGATACTAAAAAAAGGGCAGCCCGGTGCACAAAGCTCACACGCATACGAGGTCCGCGGAAGGGGCGGATCATAATGGGTCTATAGTACGCAGCCTTAGCTTACATTTTATTTTTGCAAGAGGCTGTTTCCACGCTCTGAACCTAAGACCTCTAGGTCACACGGCGACAACCTTACCGTTGCACCTAAGCTCCACTTCAATGCAACAAGATACTATATTTTAATATTTTAATCACATCTAACTGCTGCTAACCTGGAAATTATCAAAGGCTCGAGCAGGGATGTTATCATCAAACTCCCTCATCAAGTCCCAAGGACCATCTCCAACCCCGACCAAAATAATTGATAAGGGATACTCACTGCAAAGAAAGAAGCATATAAGAATGAGTCTTTTAACTCATTTTTTTCTGTTATCAGCATTTGCATGAGAATGTGTGCAGGCAACTCATTAAAGGCATCAAACCATCAAAGACTTAACCTTGCTTTTACAATAGCATTGACTGTATTCTGCTCCTGTGGGCTGACTTGGCCATACTGCAGATCAACACTCCTTGTCACCTAGGGCGAAATGCAAATTCTGTTAGCTTAGAAAAAAGTCTTGAAATAGCATCGTTATGCAGTGCAAAATCATTTGGGGAGAGGGAGTGTTCCTAAGGTATGATGTACATAGCCTTATCTCCACATTTGGAGAGGTTGTTTCATCACTTGAACCAGTGATCTTGAGGCTTCACTAACATCCTTTATCATTGGGTAAAGGCTCGCCCTCTAGCTCTTGCAATGCATAAAAAGAGGTTCTTGCACAGGACATCAATAGAGGTTTAAGTGGAAGCAAGCAGTGGGTTGACATAAATGGACTGAAATTCAAATTTACTGTATAGAAGTCGATAAATCCAGTGCCCACTGCCATATCAGAGCACATGCACATATACAAGCTATATATGCTCCAAGCCTCCAACTAAGACTACATGCACTTACAGATTTGGAATCACATGCCTCATTTTATGAAACATGCCATATTCCTTAAGTTCAAAGCAGAGCCTCAAATGGTAAGCTTCCTTTAAAACCGAACAAGTTATTATAAAACAAGTGATCACTTGTTCCTCCTTTCTCCGGTTGTATATGGTAACAAATAATACTTATGGATTGCTCGTGTATTGCTCATGTAAGCTTGATTTCTTGCAGCATCCATGGTTTTATGTTTTGGTTGACTCCGCATATCACCAACTTCCAAGGAGTATCAGAAAGGTTCAATTGGGTTTAATATTTTATAATCTGATACACGCTACCTAGTTTTACACTCCTTGGTAACTTTCTATATGAAACCATGTTTCATCAAGCCCACTGCTGCATTAAACATTTAGACGTCCATCACATGCCCACATCATGTGTACAAATATCAAGATGTTGAATCATTGTTAGTCATCCAATCCATATGTCTAATTATAAAAATTACCATAAAAAATTAAGAAACCAAAATACTAAAATAAAAATTGGAACATAGTGAGTCACCTGCCCGTCAGCAATTATCAGCAAAACATGGTACTGGCCACCGCTTTGCTCAACAATGGTTGTGGCCATTTCAATTATAGGTGCAAAAGATGTGGGCCCTACCATAAGAAAATTGGAAATCAAGTGCTATAAAAACTTGCCAAAATTATACAAGCTAGGGACTCATTAATGTAATAAGCACAAAATGGCACCAGCAAGTCGAAGATGAGGAACTATTTCTCTATATCGTGTCAATACTTGCTCAAATCCATTGCAGGAACTTTCATCTGGGTAAAAACTGAACACGTCTTGGTCATGGGTTGAAGCTGCAAATGTTAAATTAGATGCATATTACCTTGACGATAAAAAATAACTAAAATTGCAGATAAATAACTAGAACACATCTATGTAAGAGCTCACCATCACCAAATCCAAAACAAGGAATTAAGTTATCCTCATCAAAAGCAGATAAGGTCTTCCCAATAATAGATATTGCTTGTTCATAGGGATTTTGACCACTTCCAATGTGATGTAAGCTTCTCCGATTGAATGATCTTGTACCTGATTTTCAACAAATTTTAGCATGCTGCATTACAAGACATTAGAGAAGTTCTAAGCATATAGACAAGGCTAAACCTGTCCATTCGTTACTCTTTGTGAAATCAATACCAACAATGAGATTAGAGGACTCCAAGCCAGCATGTGCAAGAGCAGAAGTGACCTGTAACGATGGAACCCTATCATTCATCTTCATTATTCCGAACAGTGACAAATATTCAAATTTTAAATAGCACCATTAAAAGGTAAAAGAATCAACAGTTTATACAGCAGGACATGGACAAATTCTATACACAATTGAGATAAAAAATTTCACAATAGAAGGATTGCACAAATGGACAAGGGGGAATGCCTCAGCATGTTCATGAAATGAAAAAAAAACATTCTATTAGTGTAAAAACCTTCTCCAGAAAATAGTGAACTTTATGGTGATCCATCAATATAGAGAAGATAATAGTATAACTGATTTTCTCGCCAGAGAAGGAGAATTGGGAAACAATGTCATTTACGAAGAACAACATCTTTTACCACGTTCTCTGAAAGGTATTCTTCGAATGGATAGGTCGGGTCTAATTTCCTTTCGTCATTAGTACAACCTCTTGTTTTTTATTTGGTGAGTTTAGATTTGTTTTAAGGTTTTGATTTTTTTTTTCTAGGCCTGTTTAGAGCTTTTTAGTGGTTATCTATTTGTAACTTATTTTGCTAGAACCACGATTTTCTTCCTCCATAAGTGAGGGGTTTTCTAATAAAAAAAGGAGGTGCTGCTTTCTTTTACCAAAAAAAAAATCCTTCTCCAGACGGCTGTGGAACTGATACTCGATCACAATTAAAATTGATCATTCCATGGTGCTAGAATTTCACGTGTAACTCCGTCATAAAAACCACATGCAATCAATTATGGGAACAACTTTCACAGAGTCTCGAATATCGAGTTCTATCCAAAATGATCATTGCAGAAAACATACAAATAAAGGATACCTATCTACCTGTAAATCTTTCCAATAAGAAAGGTTTTCATTAAGATTACTAGAGTGCGATATAGGTTATTTATTTCAATGTCATAAATTCTTAATCTTATATTTTGTGACTTTAATATGTCACAAATTCACACAACCATGCCACACATAAAAACCCTCCCTATCCTTAATCCATGGAAGACAGGAAGGATGTTTCCTTTTTACATCCAGACCCTATATATATATAACAAATAACAGCAGATGGCCTAACCTGTTCCAAGGTAGTATAATCATCAGCTATCCTTGAATACCTCCTATCTAACTTGCGATGTGGTTGAGGTGTTTGCGCTTCATAGTTGTAAGGAGGAGGTGCAAGATGATGCTGAGGCGTGTAATACTGCGGATAGTATTGGCCTCCCTGGGGTTGTGATTGCGAGTAGCCATGATGATTAAATGAAGATGAACCAAATGACGAAAATTGTCTCCGACCTGTACCCTTTGAACCTTTCCCACCCATCAGCTATGCAATCTACAGATATCCTTTAGATTTTAACAAACTACGTCCCTCTCCTCCCCAATGAACTACACCAACAGTCCAACACAAACAAACCAGTCCACCAAATCAAGCCAACTCGACTTCAAATCACCACCGAAAAAAAAAATGCAAAATTTGGCTTAGCTTCTCCAACTTCGGATCACAAAGTGATATCTGTGGCAAGGCAATATAGATATTCACAAACATGCACTCCAGATATAGTTTTCCGGGTATTTAAGCAGTACAGAGAGAAAAATCATAGGTAGAAATTAATATGAAACAACGACCAAAAAAGGGCGGCTTGGGAGGACCCATTCAACAAGCGCCGACCTTCAAGTTCTTGAAGTTTTCGCAGAATATTGTTTACTTCTGTATCTTTCATTGACATCAATGCGAAACTTACGAAAGCCCGCAGAAAATTTCCCAAAATACAGAGGTATTCCGAGAAATGAAAGCTCAAACGCGAATAAGAGTCCACGTTCATCACAATCATATTATAATAAAGGAATATGAATCGCATAAGTAACCTCGCGCGCAAGCAAGGTAGAAAAACTAGTCAACCACAACTCCTTCGCTGTCCGAAATCAAATGATTGGAAAAAAGACTACAAATATCAACTTCATCGCAATTAGAGAAAGAGAGAGAGAGAGAGAGAGAGGATCGTTGATCAAGTAGGTTCAATTCACCAACAAATCAACAGGCGTTCGATAAAAATAACTATATCAGTAACAATCGACGATTCAAAATCCAACAGCTATTATTCATACGAGGGTCAGAAACCAACCCCCAAAAATCCATCTAAATAAATACCTATTGACGCATTGCAGCGGAATACTGAAAATAAAACAGTTCAATGTCATGGAGAAACATTAAAAAAAAAAAAAGGTTCTCCCCTTACCTCTTGTAGACTATAGTATCTGCAATGCCATCTCCATTGTGATTGATTGCTACGTGCACTTCGTCGCCGTCGTCGTCGTCTTATTCTTCTTGTTCTCTTTTTCTTCTTTTCTTCTGGTCAAGAAATGATAGGGAGAGAAAACGGTCATCCCTGCCAGCCAACTGAAATTCAGTTAGTTTGATCTACTTGCGAGTTAGCCGGAT
This sequence comes from Malania oleifera, assembly GCF_029873635.1. NCBI lineage: Eukaryota > Viridiplantae > Streptophyta > Magnoliopsida > Santalales > Ximeniaceae > Malania > Malania oleifera. The sequence goes on along the minus strand of NC_080428.1, from coordinate 79,931,786 downwards.
TAAACTCGTGCACCAACTCAATTCGAACTGGTTTTATTGGAGTTCGATCTATTCGAGTATTTTTTAATAATTTGAGTTTTGAATTCAACTTTAATAATAGTACCCAAATAAACTCTAATCAAGCTTTGAAGAACTTAATCATATTTATTAATTTTATTATTGTCATATAATATATATTTCTAAATATATTTAATATTTTAGGTACATTATATATATATATATATATATACATTTATATGTAGTATTGTTTTATTATCTAATTAAATTTAATCAAGTCGAGCTTTAAAAACATCTAATCAAGTTGAGTTCGAAATTAACAATTTTGAGATTGTTCAAATTCAAGTTGAATTTGGAGTCTAACATTTTTTAACCAAGTTGAGTTCAGTATGTTGACTTGATTCTATTCAAAATCATACTTATGTGTGATTAGCATGATTAAGGTTGAAATGAAATCGAAATTAACTTAACAAAATACACTATTTTTGTATAAATGCGAGTTTTAAAAATTTATACTTTAAAGGTTAATGGATAAATTCTTTACCTCTTTTGAGATTTTAAAATGTTCACATATTTCATCTAAGGTTAGGTAAAATGATAGTAATCTCATCAAACATAAAAACACAAAGGGCATAGATTCAATGAAAAATATTGTATTGAGGGTCATAAGGATGCATTTAGTTCACTAGTTAAGATTTATGAGATTAGATTGGACTAGACTAAATTGGTTATGGTTATTAGTAGACCCATATTTAAATGGTAATTCCTACATAATAAGCATCACCACTTCAACGACAAGAATTGTTGTCAAACTTTTGATTAACAGCAAAATTCTCTATAATACTTTGAATAGGATTGAAAGCTAGAACTCCTTTCATTATTTTAGTTGGAAGTTAAGGATGAAGTCCAAAAGGCATTAGGGAGTAGCAATTGACAAATGGGAGATGTGCCGAAAAAAGGCAAATGGGGGGCATCCTCATCTGCTTAACTTATTCTTTCAACTAGCTCAAGCTAGTCAACGAGGGAATTGGCTAGCTTTATCTTACACAAAATAGTCAAAAGTCCCTTATTATCTATTCTTATCATATTGATGTGTTAGACTAAACATGGATTAAGAGTCCTTAACTTAACCTAAAAATAAAATTTAACAATTGAAGATGTCAAAAGACAATATATTGAAAATTGAAATAACTAATTTAATTCTCTTGCAAGATATTTCAATAGTTAAAGTTTGATGTTTTATATTAGACATTAAATCTTAGTATAAAGTGTGTGTGTATGTGGGTGTGCTTGTATATATACTTTGCTTTGCTTAACCACTCACGAAACAAGCTTTATATATGTAATCACAAAATATGCCATTCATGGTTGGATTTGAGCACAAATTGGAGAGAGAGAGAGAGAGAGAGAGAGAGAGAGAGAGAGAGAGAGAGAGCACATGTTGAACACAACAACAATTTTCCAAGTGATCGATGTGAGTAAGGCTGCAAACAAGTCAAACCAAGCCGAGCTTCAATATGCTTGGGCTCGGCTTGGCAGAGTGAGAGCTCCGCTTAGGCTCGACTCATTTGTAAGCTTAGGTTTGAGTTGGGCTTAAATTTTATAAATGATCTAATAAAAACAATTTCATCCGCCTACTTTTATTTGAGTCGGGATATGTGCTTTTCTTCTTGGGTGATTTGATTAGTATTTGACTTTTGGGATTAGACCAACTTAAGGAGCTTACTACCAATCTCTTTAAAGAGTAATAAATTAGCCCATTCGAGCTAGTTATTAAGTTGCTCATAAGTCAAAAATAGTCGAGTTCAAATGTGCTCACACTTGGCTCATTTGCAAATCGAGTCTAAAAATTAAACTTGGAACTCACTCATCAAATGGTAAACGAGCCCGAATGAGCCCTTACCAACCCAAGCTCCTAAAGTCACTAGTGAATGACTCGATTTGTTTGCAGCTCTATATGTGAGATGTTAACAATACATCACAGCTCGACACACTCAATGAGAGTGATGTCATTGACAGTTACATCAATGGTTTCACCAAACCGTAGACGATTTTATCCGCTACAGATTTAAATGCCGAAGATCTGAGGCAAATCATCACAATAAAGTCTGAGGAGTGTCAAAGATCCAAAGTCAATTGTCTGAGAATCATATATGCTAACAACATAGAGCCTATTGATTCAAACTTTTTTTTTTTAAGGAGCATATATGTCAACAAAGCAGATTTTATAGACTCCTAATAAAATCTGTGAATATTTCAGATTCTATGGGATTCATATTATCTCATATTTCATGAGATTTAAGAAATCTTATATCATGTAATCTTGTTTAAATACCCCTGCTTGTATCCTCTTAAGCACTTAGTATTCACGATTCAGTTATTCCAATAAAAATACCATTGGTTCTTCATATTTCAGTTTTTCTTTATGAGGAACTCCTCATGAGAAGTAGACAAACAAGAGATGGAGTAACCTTAGGTGTTGAGGTGGGGAGGGGGTGGGGTGGAATTGGTTTGGTAAATATGTCCAATTTACACAAATTGTCACTAGGTTGGCCAATCCCTAGCTGAGAGGGCCAACCACAAGCCTTATCCCATGTAAATGGGCAACATCTTTCTTCTTAGTCAACCCTACTATACTGTATTACAAATGAGAAGGTGCCATTGTTAGGACTCGGAGGAACTCATGGGCGGGCTTGATACACATGCGTGGGCTTGATACACATGGGTGAACACCAACTTGACTCCAAAGCTTAAGCCTATTGGGTCTTGGATCCAACCATGTATATAAGCACCCATCATCCATTCTAATTTTTCAATGTGGGACAAGCTCGCAAGTGGAATTCTCAACAATCTCCCCCTTACTTGTGAGTTCCAACCGCTCCCCCTTGAACGAAAATCGTCTCCCTTTTGGGAGCAAGCCCGATTCCCCAACAATTGCTCAAGTGGGCCTTACCACTGGTGCCTTACGTGCGTCGAATTGCATTCCACGTACCTCTAAACCAATCCTACATCTCATGTCTTGACCCTATTCGGATCCATCCGCAACTTAGATGATCCTTATTGGCCTTCAGCCACATACTTGGTCCTCCAACTATTAGCACGTCAGGAGAATTAGCTTCACGTCTCGACTTTTTATGATGTCGCACACCTAGAGTTACAAATCGTCGGCTCTGATACCACTTGTTAGGACTCGGAGGAGCTCATGGGTGGGCTTGATACACATGGGTGAACACCAACTTGACCCAAAAGTTTAAGCCTATTGGGTCTTGGATCCAACCATGTATATAAACACCTATCATCCATTCTAATTTTCAATGTGGGACAAGCTCACAAGTGGAATTCTCAATAGCCACAAACCAAATACACCCTTAAGAAACATCTCAAATAGTTGAAGTTCAAACTTTTGTACTGGAAATTTCAAGTTCGATTATCATGATATGTTAAAAGGGTTACGAGAAACGACTTATTTCTTGTTGTGTATCCACGACCCAATGTAGGCTTTTAATATGCGAAAAAAATAAAAATAAAATTACATACACCCTTTTTGTGGTTTGATTCAAGAACAAGGAGGTGTCATGTGATTATATTACTAGTGCTAAGTGTCATTGTGCCTTTTTAAAAAACAATATGAATGACAATCTCATTAATTTTTATTAACAAAAAATATTATAAAAATCACACAAACAATTATTCAAATTAGAATATCAATCAATCTGATTATTATAATACAAAGTTTAAAGCTTACTTTCTTTTAATCACTAACAATTAAGTGTGTTAAATCAATACTCTACATATCCAACATGTGAGCTTGTTGCTCATTGGTGAATGACTTTGTCAGCGACAATGGGCAAGTTCTTAAAGAGTAATAGACCTATTGATATATTGGTGGATAACCAGATGACCTTAGTTGGCAATGGGACGTACTTGAATGTGAATGAGTTATTTAAGTCTTAACAAATTTGTGTACTGTTTAGAGCTTGCATTTTGGGTTTTAAATTTGATTTTTGTGGATTTAAAAGATGAAATATTAAATTCACATTTATTCACCTTCCAAATTCACATAAATTAAAATTTAATATATGAATTCTATATTCCAAAATGCTAAATAGTTATCGAATCAATTATGTCATATTCCGATTAATTATTTGTGTCAACGATTTGGTCTTTTAAAACTTATTATTAATAAAAAATAGAAGAATTAATATTTAGGTAGTGTTTGGTAATTGATAATCAACTCTAGGAACTAGAATCATAATGATTGATTTTCATTCCTAACGTTTGTTTTACGGTAATCTCATTCCAATTTCCACACCATGTAGGAACAAGATTTCTCCTTTTGCCTACATTTTGATTCATGACTTTTACTCTAGAATCAAATTCTGGTTATTGGAAATACAATATTTATTATAATATGATAATTTCTATTAATATAGTATATATTATATAAATTTAAAAAATAATATTAATCATTATTGATATTTAAATATTATAATATATTTTATATAAAAATTAAAACAATATTAGATCTTAAATATTATGATGTACTTGTGATATGAGTATTGATTTATTATACTATTATTTTTAATCTTAAAAATAAATAAAATAAAATAAAATATTTATTATCATCAACAAAATTTAATGATAATATAGTATAGAAAATTATATGGTGTAATTTTGGAAAACACAAAGAAAATTAGTAATTGTAAGTTCCTTATTTCAATCAAACCATAAAAGAATTTAATGTAATTTTTTTTTTCCAAAAAAAGTAATTTTAGGGCATGTTTAATTGTGGAAAAATTCTCATTTTTTGCTTTTAGTTTTTTAAAGAATTATTAAAAAATGATTTTTAATTTTTTTTTGAGATTTGAAAAAAAAGGTTCAAAAGTAAAAGTATTTTAAATGTACAACATGATTTCTTATTTTTTACTTATATATTTCAAATAATTACAAAAGAGACAACTTTTTTTTTGTTTTTCTAAAATTTCTAAAAGATATCACCATATTTGAAATCATGAATTTTTGGCTTGAATATTTAAATTTGTATTTAATTTAAAAAGAAATCTACACATAACCAATGCAAATTAAAATTTAAAATCCCAATTTCATATATTATAGGCAAAGTAACCTATGATTGAGAGAGACATTAAATTTGAATTTAGATAGATTTGAATAAAATGTGATATAAAATTGCATTGAAAATTTTGTGCAAATCAATACAAATTCAAAATGAAAGTTCAAAATCTATATTTTCAAACACAATGACTTAGAAATCTAGAAAAAATTTTTAAAAAAATTATTTTTCAACTTTTATATATAAATTTGAAAAAAATAAAAAAAACATGATGGTATTTTTATATTTATGCAAAACATTAAAAATAGAAAATAAAATTATTTACACAAGCAAATAGTCCCAAAACACTTAATTGTTATCATTTATTACATAAAAATATTATAAAAAAAATTAAGTAATTGTTTTATAAATTTCTAAAAATTATAACAAAAATAAAATAATTTTTCCCAACTAAAAATTTCCCTACAATTTTCTATTTGTTGTAAATGAAATAAAAATAAGAATACAAAAAAAAAATTGGAACTATAGAAATTCAATAGTTTAATTCTTCAGGAACTAAATGTTGCTAATTATCTTATTCACTCATTTTGTTGTAAAACATATCCTTATATAGGAAAATACATTGGCATCCCAAAAGTTAATCACATAATGAACCATTACGTGAGCATACCAAAGGTTGTAACCTATTATCTAGATAGTCATCCACATAAATATACATGTTTTACAACTCTTCCCCTTGGATGACTATACACTATGAATATGTCTCATTAAAACATTTGCTAAGGAAAACCCTATGGGACAAAACCTTAACGAAATAAAAAGAGTACAATATTCATACTTTCCCTAAAAAATACAATCAATTAAGAAATGTCCTTAAGTTGTCGCATTACAATGTTATGTACATGCTTCTTGAAAATTGACGTTGGCAATGCTTTTGTGAATAAATTTGTTAGGTTGTCATTTGAATGAATTTTGCAAATGTCAACATCTTCTTTCTTTATAAGTTCATGAGTGTTAAAGAACTTTTGTAAAATATATTTAGTTTTATCACCTTTTAAGTACCCACCTTTGATATGTGCAATACATGCTGCATTGTCCTCGTATAATATTGTTGGCATGTCATTCTCTAGTGATAATCCACTTATCCCTTTAATGTGTTGGATTATAGTTCTTAACCATACACATTCACGACTTGCTTCATGAATTGCCAATATTTTTGAATGGTTTGAAGAGGTAGCGGTGATCGTTTGCTTTATAGATCGTCATGAGATAGTAGTATCACTACATGTAAAAATATAACCTGTTTGTGATTGAGTTTTATGAGGATCAGAAAGATATCCAGCATCAGCATATCCTTTCAACACAGACTTTACTCCCTTTGGGTAAAACAAACTCATATAAGATGTGCCGCGAAGATAACGAAGAACATGTTTTACTCCATTCCAATGTCTCTGAGTTGGTGTAGAATTAAACCTTACCAGCAAATTTACCGTAAAAGTTATATCTGGCCTAGTGCAATTTGCAAGACACAAGAGTGCTCCTATTACACTAAGATAGGGTACTTCAGGACCAAGGATTTCTTCATCATCTTCATGAGAATGGAAAAAATCATTTTTCACATCAAGTGAACGAACAACCATTGCGGAGCTTAATGGATAAGATTTATTCATATAAAATTGTTTTAAGATTTTTTCTATATAAGATGATTGATGGATAAAAATTCCAAGATTCATAGCATTATAATGAATCTCAGCATCAAGTACCCATAGTAGATAATTTCTTCCAAAAATATCAAAGACAACGAATTCAATTTTTTTGAGATTTGATATTATGAATTATACTGCAGCAGCTCATCTCCTGCAAGAGTTAGCAGCAGTAGCCCGCAGCAGTTAGTAGTAGCAGCAACCTGCAATCATAATTTAATTAGTTCATTTAATTGTTAATTTAGTTATTTAGTTAAGTAGTTCATATGGTAGTTCTAATTAGTTGTTATTTTCAGTTCTAGAGTTGGTAGTTCAGTTATTGAATTGTTGTACATAAATAGATTATGTTGTAAACTATTTTCAATAATAAAATTGAAGCACTTCCAGAAATTTGATATGGTATTAGAGCTGTTTTTGAAATATTTTTTTCAAGCTTCTCTAATGGCCGAAGTCCTAGCTTTCTCTTCTCCTTCATCTTCTTCATTAACCATTGATGACTTTATCAATCCATACTGTCTCAGTACCTCAGACCATCCATGTGATGTTCTTGTTTCTCATGTTTTGACCAAAGATAACTATCATATATGGAGCCGATCAATGCTCACTTCTTTGAATGCAAAGAATAAGGTAGCTTTCATTGATGGATCTCTCCCTTAACCACCAATTTCTGATTCTATTCACCATCCATGGAGCGGCTGTAATAGCATGGTTGTAGCATGGCTTCTCAATTCAATTTCTAAGGAAATTGTAGCCAGTGTCATCTATGCGACCACTCCACAAGCAATTTGGTTGGAACTTCATGATCATTTTTCTCACAGCAGTAGTCCTCGCATATTTCAACTCAAGAAAGCTATCTTGGATTTATCTCGAGGTCAATTTTCCATTACTTAGTATTATACTCAATTGAAAGGCTATTGGGATGAACTTCAAAGCTATCATCCTTCTTGTAACATCCTCAAAATTCTTACCATTATATATATATATATATATATATATATATATATATATATATATATATAAGTGTATCCATATCCATACCTAAGCAGCGGGAACACATATCATATAACCATTCACATATATACAATACAATACCAGAATCCAGTATATACAGACTATAGCCATACAAAAATACTCTTTCAACATAATCTACCCAAAATATACACAACTCTATCAAAAATTCACCCTATAACTAGGGTAATCAGAACACTCTCTATCCGCGAGCCTGATCTGCTCGCTTAACTGGCTCACCTGAAAAATGTTAAGGTAATGGGTGAGTCGACACTCAGTAAGTAGAAATATGCTATTACTAGTGTGTGACAACTAAGTTAAGGATACTTTTAAATAGTAACTGGACTGTAATGTACTAAATAATTTGTAAAACATATCTTTCTTTCACAATTTAAAATATACTGTATCGTCTGTATTTTCTACTTTTCATATTGATAATATCATACTATACTCATCATATATTGTAAAATTGTATACGTATACATAATTGTGCTTTATCCCTGGGACTCTGTACATCATGATTTGACCCCTCATGACAGGATTGTGTGGCTCGTAGGCGGGACTTCATCTGGTCGGCCCTCTAGATAAGTCAATATACTCTACACTACCTCAGCTCGACCAAGCTGCATCCTCTCCTAAGCTCGGGACTAGCTACTACCTCATTAAACCGACCCCCTCCACCCAGTGAATTGGGGAGCTGCATACTCTCTGAGCACGGCTGACGGCACCCACACATTATCTGAGATATGTGGTTGCACTTTATCTGTATCTAGTAACGGTATCGTGCTCTGTATTCTATATCTGTACTGTATCTGTCCGTAATCTTTCCACAGGGATCTGATACTATATACATATATACATATATACTCTTTTACTGTTTTCTTCATGTTTCCAAAATTACCATAACGCTATCTTTCTGTACCGTAAATATTGTAATCTCTGTATATTGTATCTGTAACATCTTGATGCTACCTCTATATATCTGTCTATATACTCTGTCTGTATACTCTGTATGTTATGATAATAGAAAACATGACATACTATAACTTTGTATATACTGTTCTGTATAAAACTATGATATATATACTGATCTGAATAAAACTGTATACATGTAGATGTATATGTGTGTGTGTGTGTGTGTGTATATATATATATATATATATATATATATATATATATGTTTGTTTTATGAAACTACTCATATAAAAATTGTATATGCATGTAAATTTCTCTGTATAATCTCTGTGAATATATATCTATATCTGTATATTCTGTATACCTCTATATACTAGGAAAAACTATATAAACTATATATATTGTCCATATCTGTGTACTCAATATAGTATGATATATTATAAAAACTGTATAATTTCTTCATCACATGAAAATCTACTCAGGCCACATGAGCATTTAAATTCATATTCTGTAAATACTGTATAATAAACTAGAATAAATATGTGTCTATGAAATCTCTAATAACATTATGAAAACTTCTAGCATAGCATATTTCCCTTACCTTAACTCTGAAAAGCCCTTATAAAATTCTAGCTCTATACCCGCATGGTTCCTAACTCAACATCCTGAAAACACAATTCCCCAGAACAAAATATCAGTATTTTCTTACCTACAACATTTCTCATAACTGAGTGAAAGGCAAATATTGAATAAAATGCCTTACCCTGAGATTGGGACGATATCCAACCCAACTTTTCCAACGATCAGCTCCGGTAGACTTGCAAAGAACTTCGCCAGGAGTGTCGTGGTAGTCTCAGATCTTCAATCCGGCGAGAAACAGACCCGAAAACGAAGAGAGAAGTGAGAGAGGGTTGTAGAGAGAGAGATGAGAGAGAAGAGCATTGAAAATGGGTAAAAATCTGGGTTTTTCACTATTTATACTGCCGCCTTAGTCGACGAGACACGTCACTTCGTTGACGAATCCTTTAGTAAATTCGTTGACAAATCCCTGTATTCGTTGACGAAATTCAGACTGCCCCAAAACCTCTCTCGGTATTTTCTCGTTGACGAAACCCTGTATTCGTTGACGAATTTCCTTATGCACTCATCGACAAATCCCCTGTATTCGTCGATGAAATCCTGCACAAAAATTCTGGGTTGTTACATTCTCCCCTCCTTATAAAATTTCGTCCTCGAAATTTACTATATGTATCCCCATCTATACACTCCATCATTCCGTAGAAGGAAAAAAAAAAGGTCTACTTATTTTATTACCTGCCCTCACTTGTGGCGGAGGAATACCGTGGCTACATTTACGTTTTGGAAAAATTACACATATAAAACCAAAACCATCTACTAACCAAAATCAATACATGTACCTGCAAAAGAAACCTATCTAACTATTATACTTTACCTGAGTACCTTTATACCTCTTGGAACAACTGCGGGTATCTCTATCTAATCTGCTCCTTGAGCTCTCAAAAAGCTTCCTCTATAGCGTGATTCCTCCACAAAACTTTAACTAACTGTATTTCTTTAGTACGTAAAGTCTGAACCTTCCTGTCCAAAATCTGTACTAGTACTTCTTCATATGCCAATGAATCCTTAAGCTCTATCTCTGCATAACTGATGATGTGGGATGGGTCTGAGACGTATTTCCTTAACATGGCAACATAAAACACGTCATGAATACGAGCCAAAGTTGGCGGCAAAGCTAGCCTGTAGGCAACTGATCCTATTCTCTCAAGTATCTCAAAAGGGCCAATATACCTAGGGCTTAAATTGCCCTTTTTTCCAAACCTCATAACTACTTTCAGAGGAACTATCTTCAAAAATACACGATCTCCCACATCAAATTCCAACTCTCGGCAGCAAGTGTCTGCATAACTTTTCTACCGACTCTGTGCTGTATTAATTATTTCTTTAATCAGTCAGATCTTATCGCAAGCTTCTGTACTATCTCTGGACCCAAAATTCGCCTTTCACCTTCTTCATCCCAGAAAAGAGGAGAACGACATCTCCTGCCATATAATGCCTCGTACGGAGTCATGCCGATACTCGCCTGATAGCTATTATTATAAGCAAATTCAACTAACGGCATGAATTGAATCCAACTGCCTCCAAAATCAAGTACACAAGCATGAAGCATATCTTCCAATGTCTGAATTTTCCTCTCAGTCTGACCATATGTCTAGGGATGAAAAGCGGTGCTAAAAGCTAGCTGTGTACCCATAGCCTCCTGAAAACTTTTCTAAAATTGTGAAGTAAACCGAGGATCTCGGCCCGAGACTATGGATACTAGTACTCCATGAACACAAACTATTTCTTGAACATATATCTTTGCCAACCTATCCATGGAATAGCCGATTTTAATAGGGACAAATGAGCGATTTTTGTCAGACGATCTACAACCACCCAAATCGCATTCAATCCCTGTCGTACTGGTGGCAACCCCGTAACGAAGTCCATAGAAACGTGGTCCCATTTCCACTCTAGTATAAATAACGATTGCAACTGTCCTGCTGGTCTCAGGTGTTCAGCTTTAACCTGCTGACATGTCAAACATTGCTGAACAAATTCGGCTATCTCCCTCTTCATTCCACTCCACCAGAAATACTCTCGCAGATCCCTGTACATTTTAGTACTACCAGGATGGACCGTGTATAAGGATCTATAAGTCTCCTCTAGTATAGTCCTCCTAATCTCAGTATCTGCAGGAACACATAGCCTAGTACGGAATCACAGAGTTCCGTCATCTGATATGCTGAACTCCTCTCCCCAACCATCCCGCACTCTAGCCATCACCTCTGCCAACTCTGCATCATCGCTTTGAGCTGCTTTAATCCTCTTGTAAAGCATAGGCTGAATCACTAGACTGGCAATAACTGCCTGAGGACTCTCCTCCACCAATTCTATACTGAGCCTCTTCAAATCCACCAGAATCGAGTTCTGAATCTCCATAGCTGCCAGTACGGATCCCCCTGATTTCCTGGTCAGAGCATCTACCACTACGTTCGCTTTTCCTGGGTGGTAACTAATCGTGCAATCATAGTCTTTAATAAGTTCTAGCCACCTTCTTTGCCTCATATTCAACTCTTTCTGAGTAAATAAATATTTCAAACTCTTATGATCCGTGAAAATCTCGCACTTTCCACCATATAAATAATGCCTCCAGATCTTGAGAGCATACACCATTGTAGCAAGCTCTAAATCATGGACAAGATAATTCTTTTCATATTCTTTAAGCTGTCTGGACGCATATGCAATGATCCTGCCGTACTGCATTAACACGCATCCAAGCCCTTTCAAAGAGGCATCACTGTAAATTACGAACCCATCCTCCCCTAAAGGAATAGCCAGTACTGGAGCTGAAACTAACCGCTGCTTTAACTCTTGAAAACTCTGCTCACAGTCATCAGTCCATTCAAATTTTATATTGTTAGAATTGGTGTATTCCCAAGAGGGGGGGTGAATTGGAATTTTAAACTTTCTTCCTAGGTTCAACTAATCCTACAATTAGTATTACACAAACCTAGGATCTTTTTATGCGATTTCAAATGCGTAGATAAAAATGATGTGGAAATTAAATCAAACGCATCATTCACACCAAAACATACATGTGCGATAAATGTAAAGAACATAAATATAAACAAGGCATACGATATGTTATCGGGGTTCGGCCAATTGTGCCTACGTCCCCGCCTCTAGCTCGCAAGTTAGAGGATTCCACTAATAGCTCACTTAAGGGTGGAGCGGCACCATTTATAATCAGGTCAATTAGCGCAGGGCTGACCTCAACTTTAACCAGGTCAATTAGCGGGGCTGACCTCAACCTACACGCCTTAATAGGACGACGCACCTAACTTTCCTAACCGGGTCTAAGCCAATCCGGGACTATTCCAGGGCTAGTCTTCCTTTTCAGGCCCGTGCCTAGAATATACAACAAATGTGTATATAATCAGATGGTACAGTGATTGTCCTTTCATGTAAAGCAGATATGTACCCAAATGCGCGCAATAACATACACCACAAATATGATTCAATATGTAAGCTTAATGTGATCTAAATGGTTCAACTCTCAAAGGTATTTTCTATAGTGTAATGCGTACATGAGAGTGACAAACAAACGGTCTTTGTATCACAAGATATGTTCAATAAATAAGTTCACACAAAATGTCTAGTCTCAAGTATTTCAATATATTTCAAGCATGTGAATATCAAATGAAGTATATGCTGGGTTTGCAAAAGATGCGTAATCTTTGTATTTAGCAAATAATATATGAGTGAAAGAATATTGCAACAAAGACCACTATCTCATAAACAAATATCTCTTCAAATATATTTATCAATATAAAGCACACTAGATATTTGAAAATGATTTTGAAAAGATTTTGCAAACAAAATACTATAAGATCTTCTCAGGATATTGCAATGAAGGTGCAAGCTTGAAAGATCCAACAAAGTCTTCTTAGGGTAGACTTATCAACAAAGTCCCCTAAGAATCCTTAGGTTTTGCTCTCAAATAAAATTATATCTAACAAATAAAATACGGAGAGCAAGCCTTCCCAAACACAAACTCAATCCACTTACAAATGATGTAGGCGATAATAGAAGGTAAGCTTGAGTGATTTGAGTAAGAAAATGAGTAGTATAGGGTTTTTATTTTTCAGAGAATTTTTTCCTAATCAAGGTGGCTAATCACCCCTAATTTTTTCAAATGAACTCATATATATAGGCATGGGAGAAAATATGACCGTTGAGGACCTATTGGGTATTATTAGGAAAGTTTAATGATGTTTAAAGTTTTTTAACCCCGTTTAAAAAATATTAACTGTGGTAAAAAATCAGGGCAACCCGAGAGTTTCGGTCGACCAAGTCTCATATGCTTCGGTCGACTAGGGGACTTTTGAACTGAAGGCTCGGTCGACCAGGGCATTTTGAACTGCCTGGTTCGGTCGACCAGACCACTGGGAATTTTTCCAAGGACCCTCTGGTCGACCAGGTAGTTGAAGTACAAAAAGAGTCGGTCGACTAGATGGTCAAATTTTTTACCCAGAGAGGTTTCAGTCGATCAGGTGGTCAAAATGTTGACCAAAAAGGGTTTCGGTTGATCGAGGCTTTTTGAATTATTCTAGTTCGGTCGACCAGGGCCTTGGTCAACAGTTGACCCAGGCCTAGTTTTGGTCGATCAGGCCAAAATGAACTAAATGTTCTGGTCGACCGAAAGTGCACTATGTGTGCATTTCAGTTCCGTTTCGAAACAAATAAGCCCTATTCAAGTGTCTAACAAACATATGTGTAAATATGTGTGTTCTAGGGTCACTTGAGGTCTAATTTGAAGACATCGAAAAAGTCCAGTGTCGGTCGACCGAAGGGAAAACCCTAAGGTCACGCTAAGGTCATTTTACATTCATGGTTTGTTTGAGCTTACGTATTATCATACATGTGATGTGTGTGAGCTTATTACAAACCAGATAGCCCTAATTAATATTACAGATCAATTACTCAAATGAATTACATATTACAACACAACGTAATTAGGTCTTCAATCTTTGCTTGCTTTGTGCACATCTTGATATTAACAGTCTTAGTTCCTGCATAAAAACTCAAACACTCATTAGATACAATGAGTATTTGTCATAATCAAAACCGGGCATGACCAATAAGGTCAACATATATTCTTCCTTGTAAGTCGTGTTAATGGACCTGATAGCATGAAGAAACCATCCACAAAGCGCCGGTAATAACTTGCTAATCCTAGAAAACTCCTGACTTCCTGAAAATTTCCCGGCCTTTCCCAACTCACCACTGCCTCTATTTTACTCGGATCAACTTTTACTCCTGCTTCTAAGATCACATGCCCGAGAAAAGTAACTTGCTTTAACCATAATTCGCATTTCTTGAATTTTGCATATAATTTCCTTTCTCTTAGTACCTGCAATACCAACCTCAAATGATGCTCATGCTTCTCATTACTCCTCGAGTAGACCAGTATATCATCAATAAACACAACCACAAATTGGTCTAATACTGGTGGAACACTCAATTCATCAAATCCATGAAAACCGCTGGTGTATTACTCAACCCAAATGACATCACTAAGAACTCGTAATGCCCATATCTGGTACGAAAAGCGGTCTTCGAAATGTCCTCTTCTTTAACTTTCACCTGATGGTATCCTGACCGCAGATCAATCTTAGAGTAAATGTGGGTCCCTTGGAGCTGATCAAATAAATCATCAATCTTAGGGAGATGATATTTATTCATGACTGTTAGTTTGTTTATCTCCCTAAATCAATGCATAATCTCATGGTTCCATCTTTCTTTTTCACGAATAGAACTGGAGCTCCCTAGGGCGACACACTAGGCCTGATAAAACTCTTATTTAGTAATTCCTGTAGCTGATCTTTCAGTTCTTTCAACTCGACTGGAGCCATACGATACAGTGCTTTAGATACTGGTGCAGAGCCCGACAATAAATCTATGGTAAACTCAACCTCATGATCTGGTGGCAAACCAGGCAATTCTTATGGAAATACATCTTGGAATTCCCTCACTACCGGTATGTCAGCTTGTCCCAATACTTCTTTTGGCAATTATTTTATGTATGCGACATACCCCTGGCAACCATCCTGCAGCAGTCTCCTCACCTAAATAGCCGACACCAACTGTGGCGAGGCACGCACGTGTGAACCCATAAATCTAAATTCTAGCTTACCCGGAGGTCTGAAAAATTACTTCTTTCTTATGGCAATCTATACTAACGTGATAAATGGCTAACCAATCCATTCCCAATATCACATCAAATCCCTGCATATCCAAGACCACAATATCGGCTAAAAGCACTCTCTCTTGAATACTTACTGGAAAATTCAGAAGTACCCTCCTGCATCTAATCACAGATCCCATTGGCGTACCCATAGACAATTCTATATCTAATGGTTGTGTCTCTATTCCAGCTATTTTCACATATCCCGCCAATATAAAAGAGTGGGTGGCACCTGTATCAAACAAAACAATCATTCTATATGGTAAAGCAGTAAGAGTACCTGTGACCATGTCTCCGGCCGTCTTAGCGTCTCCTGGTGTCAACGCATAAACCCTCGCCGGCACAGTGTTCCTCTGCTGACCATCGCGGGGCGTCTAACATGATCGAGCCATATGACCGGGTCTCCCGTAGTGGTAGCAAACATTCTCCCCAAATCGACATTCACCCGGGTGTCTTCGTCCACATCTACTACAAATGGCGGGAGGTTGACTGCCCTGAAATCTACCATGGTCTACCATCTGTCTCTGACCTCCGCCAATGCTACCTCCTCCCTAAGGGCCTCGATTGGGACCTGCCAGAAAACTCGAGGGCGCAGTTCTCTTCTTCTAATTCTACGTCTCCGTCTCTTTAAATAAACTCTCCTCTGCTATAGTGGCCCTGTCAACCAACTCTGAGAAATCCTGGATCCTCAATACTGCCACCTGCCTGTAAATATCACACCTCAAGTTTCTCTCAAACATTCTAGCCTTCTTTGCTTCATTGGGGACAACATATGGGCAGAAATGAGAGAGCTCAATAAATCTCGCTGCATACTGTGGGACAGTCAATGACCTCTAGGACAGACTCAGAAACTCTTGTACTCGAGCATCTCTGACTGAAGCAGGATAATATCTATCAAAGAACATGTCCCTGAATCGGGCCTAGGTCATCTGCACTGGTATAGCTCTCTATTCCTCCAACAACCTAGTGGCTGCCCACCATCTCTCGACCTCTCCCACCAGCCTATATTAGAATATAAAACTCTCTACTCGTCGGTGCAATGGAGTACTTTCAGAATCTTCTCTACCTTCTGCACCCAGTTTTTTGCAACTATAGGATCAGTCGCTCCAGAAAAAGCTGGCGGATTCATCTTCATAAATTTTTTTATGGTACATCCTTGAACTGAGGATGGACCTCCCTGCTCTCTAGAACTCTGTGCTATCTCAGCCATGACTTGCTAAACTACACTGCGTAGCACAACATCTGAATCCCCACCTGCTGCGCCAGAAGAACCCGCTCCATTATCCCCACCGGCATGAGCGCTATTGCCTCTTGGGTCCATCCTGCAAACACATAGAACACTGTTTCAAAATTCTATTCTCCTACAGATCCAACTTATTCGACTAAAACTCTAAATCCTCTATTAACTATCCCTCATGATTCTAGCCCCCAAAATCCACTCCTGTAACCCAAACACATGACTCATTGATAGTTTACTATGGTTTTCCTGGAATCATCACCCTAGGAAAAACATAGAAACAATCATGAAATTGCGTATCCAAATCATAGAAAAAATCCTCAACTCTTTTCCCTATATTTTGGTATTGTTTTCCTGCTACACTCTAGATTCTATAGAACCTAGTAACCTAGACTCTGATACCAAAATGTAACATCTTCAAAATTCTTACAATTTATATATATATATATATATATATATATATTTGTGTATCCATATCCATACTTAAGCAGCGAGAATACATATCATATAACCATTCACATATATACTATATAATACCAAAATCTAGTATATACAGACTATAGCTATACAAAAATACTCTTCCAACATCATCTACCCAAAATATACACAACTTTGTCAAAAACTCACCTTATAACCAGGGTAATCAGAACACTCTCTATCCGCGAGCCTGATCTGCTCGCCTAACTGGCTCACCTGAAAAATGCTAAAGTAATAGGTGAGTCGACGCTTAGTAAGTGGAAATATGCTATTACTAGTGTGTGACAACTAAGTTGAGGATACTTTTAAATAGTAATTGGACTGTAATGCACTAAATAATCTGTAAAACATATCTTTCTTTCACAATTTAAAATATACTGTATCGTCTGTATTTTCTACTTTTCATACTGATAATATCATACTATACTCATCATATACTGTAAAACTGTACATGTATACATAACTGTGCTTTATCCCTGGGACTCTGTACGTCATGATTTGACCCCTCATGACAGGGTTGTGCGGCCCGTAGGCGGTACTTCATCTGGTCGGCCCTCCAGATAAGTCAATATACTCTACAGTATCTCAGCCCGACCAAACTGCATCCTCTCCTAAGCTTGGACTGGCTACTACCTCATTAAATCGGCCCCCTCCACCCAGTGAACTGGGGAGCTACATACTCTCCGAGCACGACTAACGACACCCACACACTATCTGAGATATGTGGTTGTACTCTATCTATATCTAGCAACGGTACCGTGCTCTGTATTCTATATCTATACTGTATCTGTCCGTAATCTTTCCACAGGGATCTGATACTATATACATATATACATATATACTCTTTTACTGTTTTCTTCATGTTTCCAAAATTACCATAACGCTATCTTTCTGTACTGTAAATACTATAATCTTTGTATACTGTATCTGTAGCATCTTAATGCTACCTCTGTATATCTGTCTATATACTCTGTCTATATATTCTATCGGTATACTCTGTATATTATGGTAATAGGAAACATGGCATACTATAACTCTGTATAAAACTATGATATATATACTGTTCTGAATAAAACTGTATACATGTATATGTGTGTGTGTATATATATATATATATATATATATATATATATATATATATATGTTTGTTTCATGAAACTACTTATATAAAAACTATATATGCGTGTAAATTTCTCTGTATAATCTCTATGAATATATATTTATATCTGTATATTCTTTATACATCCATATACTGGGAAAAACTATATAAACTGTATATACTGTCCATATCTTTGTACTCAGTATAGTATGATACATTATAAAAATTGTATAATTTCTTCATCACATGAAAATCTACTCAGGCCACACAAACATTTAAATTCATATTCGGTCAATACTGTATAATAAATTAGAATAAATATGTGTCTATGAAATCTCTAATAGTATTATGAAAACTTCTAGCATAGCATATTTCCCTTACCTTAACTTTGAAAAGCCCTTATAAAATTCTAGCTCTATACCTGCATGGTTCCTAACTCAACATCCTGAAAACATAATTCCCCAGAACAAAATATAAGTATTTTCTTACCTACAACATTTCTCATAACTGAGGGAAAGACAAATATTGAATAAAATGCCTTACCCTAAGATTGGGACGAAATCCAACCCAACTTTTCCAACGATTAGCTTTGACAGACTTGCAAAGAACTTCGCCAGGAGCGTCGTGGTAGTCTCAGTTCTTCGATCTGGCAAGAAACAGACCCGAAAATGAAGAGAAAATTGAGAGAGGGTCGTAGAGAGAGAGAGGAGAGAGAAGAGCGCTGAAAAATGGGTAAAAATATGAGTTTTACACTATTTATACTGCGTCCTTCATTGATGAGACACGTCACTTCATCGACAAATCCTTCAGTAAATTCATCGACGAATCCCTGTATTCATCGATGAAATTCAGGCTACCCCAGAACCTCTCTCGGTATTTTCTCGTTGACGAAACCCTGTATTCATCGACGAATTTCCTTATGCACTCGTTGACGAATCCCCTATGTTCATCAACGAAATCCTGCACAAAAATTTTGGGTTGTTACACTTCTCCCCTCTGTTCTTGTATTCTTGCCTGTTCTTGTGGTGCGATCAAATATGTTGTGGACTTCCAACACTACGATCATGTTTTGTCGTTTCTAATGGGCTTGAATGAAGCCTATAATCACATACGAGGTCAGATTCTTTTACTTGATCCTCTTCCACGGATCAACAAAGTATTTTCTCTCTTGCTTCAAAAAGAGAGTCAATGACAGATTGCAGTTACATCTGCTCCTCTTTTTGACTCAACTGCAATGATTAGTTCCTCTGCTCTTGCATCTTCCACACGCAATAACACAGTATCTTTCATCAAGAAAGATCGCCTTGTTTGTTCGCATTGTGGTATAAAAGGTCAAACTATGGAAAAATGTTATCGATTGCATGGTTTTCCTCCTGGATATAAATCTACTAAATCTAAATCTGCAACACCAAGTTTAGCTCACAATGTTTCTACTGAGCCTCGTTTTGATTCCCTATGATTACCTTTTACTTAAGAGCAATGTCAATAATTGTTAGCTCTCATTTAGCCATCAGTTTCATCAGTCACTACTGGTACTTCTTTAACTCCAACTCACATGACAGGTATTCTTTCATCTTCATCTCATGCTTTTGCTTCTCTCATGGTTAATTCTCCTTCCACTTGATGGATTATTAACACCAGGGCCACTAATCACATGGTAAACTCAACTACTTTCTTTTCTTCAATTACATCCATTGTTTCAAGGTTTGTTATGCTTCCTAATGGTCTTTAAGCACCTGTTACTCATATTGGCAACATTGTGCTTTCTAATTCTTTAGTTTTAAAGAATGTTTTGTGTGTTCCTTCTTTTACATTCAATCTTATTTTTGCCAGTAAATTGGTTTCGGATCTTTCATGTTCTTTTATTTTTCTTTCCTCTTTTTGTTTCATACAGGACCTGCAGCAATGGAGGACAATTGGCTTGGGGAAATTGCAGCAATGAAACAAATTCCTTCATTTATTTCATATTAAATGGCCTTTACCATTTAATATCACCCTTTGTTTCAGTTTGACAGTGTTTCCCTGCTACAGATTCTTCTTTAGATATTTGGCACAAAAGGCTTGGTCATCCATTTGATTCCAGGCTATGGTTGCTTCGTGATTTGCTTTCGTTTAAGTCTGCAAATAATTCTCCTTGTAATGTTTGTCCAATGGCCAAGCAACATCGCTTGCCTTTTCCTTCCAGCACTTCAGTAACTACATTCTGTAACGACCCAAATTTAAAATGAAATTTAAATAATAAGGAAAGGGAAATGGAAACCGGAAACAGAAGGAGGCCTTAGACTTCGTCGACGGCATTGCATTTCAAAAGAGAAAAACAAAAAGGGGGAGTTTCAGGGCTTCGTCGATGAATCCCTTGTATTCATCGACGAAGGCTTAAGAGAATTCGTCGACGAACACAGGGCTTCGTCAACGAGAAAATACCGAGAGAGGTTCTGAGGCAGCCTGAATTTTGTCGACGAACACAGGGCCTCGTCGAAAAAATTTGTGAAGGACTCATCGACGAAGGTCGGGCTCGTCGACGAAATCCTGTTTTATAAGAATGAAAAATTCGCGAGAAATATCATTTTTTTTACGAAACCTCTCTCTCTCTCTCTCTCTCTACGGTTCTCTCTCCCTTCTCTCTACATTTTCGGCCCCACCAGTCGTCAGATCGATGATTCGAAGTCACCATGACGCTTTTGGCGGAGTTCTCTCCAAATCTGTTGGAGCGGATCGTGGGAGAAAGCTAGTTGGAAATCATCCCAGAGTTGAGGTAAGACTTTTAAGCCATATTTGGTCTTGCGCTAGTTAGAAGAAATGTTGTGTGCATGAAAATACTGAAATTTAATACTGGGGGTTTTTAGTTTCGGAGTATTGGTCAGGAAACCCCTCAAGTGTTAAACTTGAATGCTTTTGGGTGAAAACTTTCTACTCAATATGTGAGTTTTTTGATAGTTGAGGAAAATATTGTATACTTAGAAATATTGAACTTTAATTCTGGGAATTTTCATTTTCAGGGTGTTGAGTTAGGAACCCTGTGGGTGCGGGGCAATTTTATTAGGGGCTTTCCAGAGATCAGGTAAGGGGATAAACCAACCTAGTATTGTTTTGGAAAATGTTTATATATATGTATATATAGTTATCATTTGATTTATAGAAAATGTATATGATTATATATATATATATATATATATATGTTTATATTTGTAAAATACTGTGAAAATGATCGTATGTTGAATGTGGAAAATCTACTGTGTGGCATGAGTAAAAATGTTGTGAAATGTTGTTTTCTGGGAATGTGGATGAGATGGATTTTATGATGGAAAATCGGTGTACGGGCCAAGATGTTTTCATATATATATATATATATATATATATGTGATTTGCTGGCGTATGGGCCGTGCTATGTGATTTGCCGGCGTACGGGCTGTACTATGTGACTGTGATTGTCGGTGTACGGGTTGTTCTATGAGATGTGATTTGCCAGTGTACGGGTCGTGCTATGTGATTACTGTTTGCCAGCGTACGGGCTGAGCTATGATAAAATGTGAAATACCGGCGTACGGGCCGATGATTTTTTATGATACATGTATATATGTGAAATGATATGATTGATGTGAAAATAAATGAAATGAGATATTTATGTATCACGGTTTTAGTATATGTATATGATATTAGAACCTGGTTGGCTTGGTTTAGGCTAGCACTTGCACAGTACCATTGCTATGTGTTCATGGTCCTCGTGATCATGATATCTGTGTTAACGCTGCTGTACGGAGTGGTGTGAGATTGGATGGTCGATGTGGTTATGTTTAAGGAGTGTGCTGTTATCGCCCCTGGTGTACGGATCAGTCTGGGTAGACCCATCGGACCTACAGACTAGACTATCGACTTGACAGTGGTTGGCCAACCATTGTCAGGTCCCGCCTTTGGGCCACACAACCCAGTCATGTGGGGGTAATACATGACAACAGCCAACTAACCTACTAGGATTGTTTTATGCTATTATTATTATGATATGAGTTGAGATATGTTATGAAAATGCAGTATGTTCTGCCATGTTGATTTATATATATTTATATATGTTTTCCTAGATTTGATGAAACAGTACTAAATGTGTTATATATGATATATGTTGAACACGAATTACTCATGTTGCCACACACTAGTATTAGTTTATTTCCCTTACTGAGAGGTGTCTCACCCCTAAATCTTATACATTTTTCAGGAGCCCCTGATAGGAGAGCGGGAAAAGCCTCGCTGATCTAGAGCAGTGTTTGCCATCTTTGGAAGGGTAAGTTTTTTGTAGGGACAGTTAAGATTTTTGTGGGAATTGTCCCTAGATTTATTTTTGGGATGTATATACTGAGAGATAGTGTTTGTAGTACTCTGGTATGTATTATGCACATTATGATGAGATGTATATGATTTTATACTTTCTGCTGCATAGGCTTCTGCTGTATGTTTTGTTATATCTCTCGTACCCATAGGTCCAGGTGGATGATGACTTGCTGAGTTGTGATGTTTGATGTTGATATTATTATATATATATATATATATATATATGTGTGTGTGTGTGTGTGTGTGTGTGTGTGTGTGTGTGTGTGTGTGTGTGAAAAATGAGCGGGTCGTGACACATTTAGTTTTCAAATTGTTCATACTGATATTTGGGGGCCATTTTCTGTGCCTTCTTTACAAGGTTTTCGTTATTTTCTTTCCATTGTAGATGACTTCTCTCGATGTACATGGATCTTTTTAATGAAAAATAAAAGTGATACATGTATGCTTCTTCAGAATTTTGTTCTACTTGCTGAAAATCAGTTTCATACATCTGTAAAAATTCTTCACACTGATAATGGACAAGAATTTCTTATGCTTAATTTTATTGCTTCAAAAGCAATCATTCATCAACACACTTGTGTTGCTACACCTCAGAAAAATTCAGTTGTGGAACGAAAGCGCCATCTACTTAATGTTGCTCGTGCTCTTTGATTTCAAGCTCATCTTCCTTTACCCTTTTGGGCAGATTGTATCCTTACCACTGCCTATATTATAAATAGAATGCCTACTCCTCTTTTATCTAACAAATCTCCTTTTGAAGTACTCTTTTCTAAACTCCCTTCTTATAAACATTTACGGGTATTTGGATGTTTGTGTTTTGCATCAACTTTATCTTCCTCTCGTAACAAGTTCGATTCTCGCGCTCGAAAGTGTGTATTTCTCGGTTATCCTTTTGCTGTCAAAGGTTATCGATTATTTGATCTTTTCTCTTATGAAATTTTTATTTCACGAGATGTTATTTTTCATGAAACACACTTTCCTTTTTCATCTCTTCCTTCCAATTTTCTCACATCAAATTCTGATGATATTTCTGTCTTCTATTTTAGTTCTTCCACAACCTTCTGATGATATTTCTTTTTCTTTTCCATCACACACTCTAGCTTCTCCATTTAATTTTACTTCTAATGATTCTGATATTTCAGTTTCTGTTCCTCCTCATCATTCTACTTATATTCGTCATCCTCCTTCATATTTACGTGATTATCACTATAATCTAGCAAATGTTTCATAACTAGGCAAGTCTGTTCTTCATTGCTCTCGGCCTTCTTCAGGTATGCCCTATGATCTTAGTTCAGCTCTTTCATATCCTTCCCTATCTCCTAGTTATTACTCTTTTGTTCTTAATGTTTCTTCCACTGAGGAACCACAGTTCTATCATAAAGTTGTTAAATTTTCTTATTGGAGAGATACTATGGCTATTGAGATTCAGGCTCTTAAAGACAATCATACATGGACTATCACTACTTTGCTTCCCACACATAAACCTACTGGCTGTAAATGGGTGTATCGAATTAAATATCGTTCAGATGGATCAACTGAACGTTATAAAGTCCGTTTGGTTGCCAAAGGATATACTCAACGTGAAGGCCTAGATTATATCGAAACTTTTTCACCAATTGCTAAGCTTGTTAGTGTTTGATGTTTACTTGCTATTGCTGCCTCCCATAATCTCTTTGTTCATCAACTTGATGTGAATAATGTTTTTCTTCATGGAGATTTGTTCGAGGAAGTATATATGAAGCTTCCTCCTAGATTTACAGCTTAGGGGGCGAATATGGTTTGTCGGTTGACTAAAAGCTTGTATGGTTTAAAACAAGCTTCACGTCAATGGTTTTCCAAGCTTACTTCAGCCCTTTTCTCCTATGGATTTACTCAATCGAAAGCTGATTTTTACTTATTTACCCTCGTTAATGGTGCTAATTTTACAGCTCTTTTGGTCCATGTTGATGACATTATCATTGCTAGTTCTACTATGTCTTGCATTGCAGCTATTAAATCATTTCTTGATGAGAAGTTTAAGATTAAGGATCTTGGTTCTTTGCTTCATTTCTCTTTGTCAAAGAAAATATGCATTAGATATTCTCCAAGATTCAGGTTAGGTTGTAAACCAGTTGCTTTTCCCATGATACAGAATCTTAAACTTACCACTGAAGATAGTGATTTGCTTTCTGATCCATTACCTTATAGAAGACTGGTTGGTCGTTTGTTGTATCTTACTATCACTAGACCTGACTTGACTTATAGTGTTCAAGTTATAAGTCAGTTTATGGACAATCCACGTACTTCTCATTTACAAGCTGCTGAATGTGTATTATGTTATCTCAAATCTAGTCCTGGTCGAGGCTTGTTCTTCTCAAGTAGTTCAAGTTTTCAACTTAGTGCTTTCATATACTCAAATTGGGCCAGCAGCTTTACAACTCGCAGATCTCTTACTGGTTTTTGTGTCTTTCTTGGTTCATCTCTCATTTCCTGGCGTTCTAAAAGGCAAACAACTGTATCTCGATCCTTTGCTGAAGCTGAATATAGGGCTATGGCTTCTATTACTTGTGAGTTGATATGGCCGGTATCCTTACTTAAAGATCTCCATGTTTCCCATCAACAATCTATAGCCTTATACTTTGATAATCAAATTGCTATGCACATTGCCTCGAGACTAGTCTTTCACGAACGAACCAAACATATTGAAATATATTGTCACTTGGTTCGGGATCATGTTCAGTCTAGTTTTCTTTGTTTGCTTTTTGTGTCTTCGCGTCATCAATTGGTAGACTTCTTTACCAAAGCTTTGGGTTCGAATGCTTTCCTTTATTTACTTGGCAAGTTGGGCGTGCCTAACATCCATTGTCCAACTTGAGGGGGCGTATTATGAATTATACTGCAGCAGCTCATCTCCTGCAGCAGTTGGTAGCAGTAGCCTGCAGCAGTTAGTAGTAGTAGCAGCTTGCAATCATAATTTAATTAGTTCATTTAATTGTTAATTTAGTTATTCAGTTAAGTAGTTCAGATGGTAGTTCTGATTAATTGTTATTTTCAGTTCTTGAGTTTGTAGTTTAGTTATTGAATTGTTGTATATAAACAGATCTTGTTGTAAACTATTTTCAATAATAAAATTGAAGCACTTCCAGAAATTTGATATTTGACATCATAAAATCACTTTGAAAATAAATAAAAATTCAAAATTAGGTAAATATTAAATGGAAATGTTATTTTCACATATATCCCAGCATAAAAATATTTAAGAATACATACTCAAGATAATAGATATAATTAACATATAAATATAGTTTGATGAAAAACTAAAATTATATAGATAACAAATGTTAAAGAAAATAAGATTTTTACCTTAAAATAATACCAATAAAACTTACTATAACGTCTTGTAAATGAAATAAAAAGAGGAATACGAAAAAAAAAAAAATTGGAACTATAGAATTTCATCAATTTAACTATTCAGGAATTAGATGTTATTAATCATCTTATTCACTCATATTATTATAAAACATATCCTTATATAGGCAAATATGTTGGCATCACAAAAATTAATCACATAATGAATCATTATATGAGCATACCAAAAGTTATAACCTATTATCTATTTATACAACTATTATATTTAACAAATAAAATCTAATTAATTATCTGTAACGGAAAAATAAGAAATATATATATATTTCAGATAATTAATGGGCCTAAAATTCCCTTCCCATTAAAAACACGAGGATAAATGGACGGTCGTGATTCGATGATGTCCAGAAAGCGGCTCCCCCAACGTCCCAGATTCCCGTATCGTCGGTCTCCACTCTCTCGCACTCCAAAGGAAACTTCCGCTCTCCCTCTCTTGAGTTTGTGTCCAGAATTTCCTAAGAAAATCTCCTTTATTTTCGCTTTTTTTTTTTTTTTTTATGGACAGAATTCAGAAACAGAGAAAAAAATTAATTTATAATTATTATTGTTACCATTATTTTTGCTTTGAAAATAAGTAAAAAACAGAGGGAGACTGGTTGGTGGTCATTGTCCTCTTTCTTTCTTGGCTCTGCTCTATTGCCTTGAAGCTCTCCAGGTAAGATCCCAATCCCATTGTTCCCGAAACAAATTGACAATGGATATCTCGCATTTATTGATTCTGCAATCTAAATTACCATTAGACGACACAGAATTTCGATTCTGCAGTTGCCTTTTCTGGTTTGTTTGATCACAAGCAATTGACGATTCGGGTTATTCTCACTCCAATTCTAGGTTTTCTCTTCTTCTGTACGAACATTAATTATTGCGTTGCAAGTAGAGGATAATCGTTTGGTTCTATCGAAGTTGATATGGAGGCGTCCTTGATCGATCGACAATAGCGATTCGTTAAAGGAAATGGCGAGCGCCGGTGAGGAGGACGCCGATGCTGTTCTTAGCGACGTCGAAGCTGACGATCCGGCGCCGATTACAATCAAGAGTCCGTCTCCGGACGAGGTGTCGGTAGAGAGATTTCGGGAGCTTCTCGTGGAGCTTGATCGAGAGAGGCAAGCCCGGGAGGCGGTGGAGAGTTCGAAATCTGAATTGCAAATTTCCTTTAATCGGTTGAAGGTTTTGGCTCACGAGGCGATCAAGAAGAGGGATGAGAGTACGAGGCAGAGAGATGAAGCTCTGCGCGAAAAGGAGGAAGCTCTGAAGGCGAATGAGAAGGTGTCGGGGGAACTAGCTGAAGCTGTTAGATTAAAAGATGAGCTCTTGAAGCAGAAGGATGAGATTTCTAAGCAATCTGACGAAGCGGCAAAGGCTAGAGACTCGTTGAGGTCGGAAATTGAAACTTCGGCACACATGCTTGTTACTGGAATTGAGAAAATATCTGGAAAAGTCAGTAACTTTAAGAATTTTGCGGCAGGTGGATTGCCGAGGTCTCAAAAGTATACTGGCTTGCCTGCTGTTGCTTATGGAGTTATTAAGAGAACAAACGAGATTGTGGAAGAACTTGTTAAGCAGATTGATGCCACTGCGAAGTCTAGGAATGATGCTCGTGAGCAGATGGAACAGAGGAATTATGAGATTGCCATTGAAGTTTCTCAGCTTGAGGCAACGATTGGTCAACTGAGGGAAGAGGTTTCCAAAAAAAGTTCATTTGTTGAGAATTTGGAGAAGTCTATTGCAGAAAAGGATATAAAGATATCTGATGTAGAAAGAGAGACACTGGAAAGACTAAATTCGACGGAGAATGAGGCATTAGAGCTGAGGCAGCTAGTTGATGAATACGATCTCAAGCTAAGGAGTGTAGAATCAAAGGTGGAATCTTTAAGACCGTTAATGTTTGACCAATTGAATTTGGTATCAAAAATCCATGACCAGATTTATGATGTTATCAGGATTGTTGATGCTAATAAGCTGGATCAGTCAGAGTTGTCAGAGTCCTTGTTTCTCCCTCAAGAAACAGACGTGGAGGAGAATATACGTGCTTCTTTAGCAGGGATGGAGTCTATTTATGAATTAAATAGAGTCATTGTTGGGAAAGTGAGGGATTTAGTTGAAGAGAAGAATGGTGAAGCGAAGAGTTTGAATGAAACTGTTACCCGATTGGTTATGGAGAAAGAACATATTGGATCATTACTAAGAAGTGCTTTGTCTAAAAGGATGATATCAGATCCATCATCCAAGACTCATGAGTTATTCCAGGCTGCTGAAAATGGTTTGAAAGAGGCTGGGATAGAATTCAGGTTCAGTAATGTTCTCGGGAATGGTAAAAGTTTTGATTCTCATGATAAAGTGGGTGCCCTGGAAACAGAGGATGATGAAATATATACTTTGGTTAGTGCCTTTTCAATAGCTTTGTGTTTCAAATTTCAAATTTGAAATATTTATTTGCATCATCAGCTGAGGGTATGTTGTGCATAGGCTGGTGCTTTGGAGAATATTGTGAAGGCATCACAGCTTGAGATAATTGAGCTACAGCACACTGGGGAGGGACTAAGGTATTTCCTTCCTATTGTTCTGAAACCAATTCAGATGGACATGGTGAAAACTGTTTTCATTTTAAATCCTCCCCCCCCCCCCCCCTTTTTTGGATTCAAGAAATTATTTGATTTCTCTTGCTTCTATTTTTAAAGTGTAATGGATCATTCTTCCAGCCCCTGTCGGGGCTTTGGGTTTCCTTGGGTTAATAGCTATAACAGTCAAAACTATGAAGTTCAAGTGAATATGTTTTTGATTATAACTGCATCAATATGCAATGTTAATACATGGTTTTTTTTGTTTCTTAACAATATTTGTACCCATATTTAGTCACTTAAATTCTAGACAAATGGAGGAAAAAGCACTTTGATACCTAAATGCAAAAATAAACAGGATATACAAAATTGTAATATCTATCGTGGAATTAAACTTGCAAGTCATACAATAAAACTTGGAAAAAAAGGGTAATTGAATAAAGAGTTTTAGAAAGGCAATGTAGTTATATGTCGAGGACATCCACCACAATGGCTATATGTCTCCAAAGAAGATCAAGGAAAAGAAGAGGGACTTGCACATAGTTTTTATTGACCTAGAGAAAGATTTATAGTGAAGTTACGTGGTGGGTTCAAGAAAAATATGGCGTAGGTGGGAGATATATAGACGCCATGAAGGATATGTATGGTGGGACAATGATTGGTGCTAAATTATACGTGTATGGTTTAGGAAATTTTTAAATCGCAACACATTTACTTCAAGGGATTGTTTTGAGTTTATGTTTTTTGATTTACTTATGGATGAAGTTAGTTGCCATATCCATAATGAGGTTTGGTGGTGTTTGTTTGTAGATGATACTATCTTGAATGATGAAATTAGAGGTGGAGTAGAATCTAGGTTGGAATTACATAGAGGGCCTTTAGATTCTAGAGTTGTTAAAATATGGAGAAGCAAGGCACAATACATGAAATGTTATTTTAGTCATTCTAGGAGGAATATTGAAGAAAATATTGAACTTGATAGTCTAAGAAATTCTTGGCACTAATAGATTTTGGTATCTTCTGTGTATTATGTGAATTGAAGGAGAAATCCTAGAAGATGTAATACATAGAGTTATAGTAGGCTAGGTAAATTGTAGAAGTGTTTTGAGGGGATTGTATGATTGATGAATATCCTTAAAATTAAAAGAAAGTTCTGTAATACAGTTACAAGACCATCTAAGAATTTTGGGCAAATAATAAACAATGTATCCAAAAATAAAGGTTGTGGAAATGAGAATGGTTAGATAGATGAGTGGTATAACTCTAAGGTTATATTTGGTTCATAGAATGGAATGGAATAAGGTGGTGACACAGCAGAAATTAGGGCTATTAGCTGTTTGTACCAATGTTTTAAAAGGCTCAATTGAGGCTCACCTCAAGGCAAGGCATGCCTAAAATGCCTTGGTGCTCAATTTAAAATACTGAATTCCAAAAAGGCTAATGCATTACTTGTTGGGGCTTACACATTTTTACAAAAGGCATGCCTTTCGCACCTTTTTAGTTGTGCCTTTCGCATTTTGGGTGTGTGATTCTCAAGTTAGAATTAGTTAGAAAATTTTAAATACATGTTTATATAAAAGCAATGTCATAATATGAGTTGATATTTAAAATTATTGAACCTCAAGCTTTCCAAAATAACTGAAAGTTATATCTTAGATCATGAAAATAGTTTGAACTTTATAATCATGTAGCTATCTCGTCATAATTTAAGTCATGTACTGAAATTAGCAATTTTTGAATGGCCAACAAGTATTTTGCAAAGTATATCTAATTTTTCTTGGTTTGCACTATATTTTTGGTTTTCTTAAATTTTTATTTATTTTTACAATACATATATTTATTTAAATATTTTTATCTTAAAAAAAAAAAAAATCTCAAAAGGCTTACACCCCAACATCTTAAACCTTATGCTTCGCCTCCTAAGGGTTAAAACTCCTCACCTTACGCCTTTGCCTTTTAAAACATTGGTGTGCACTATAACTCTAATTTTTTTTTTTTTGTTTATATATATAACTTGAAGAAATAATTGTAGAGAAAAATAAATAAGAGTTGAAGGGTATTTTAATTTGATTAAGAAAGCAGTTATGATTAGTTATATGGGTGTTAAAATTTTATTTTTAGCTTAAAGAAATAATTGTAGAGAAAATAAATAGGAGTTGAAGGGCATTTTAATTTGATTACGGGAGTAGTTATGGGTAGTTAAATGAGTGTATTGGGTATTTAAAAAACCAAACCAAGTTTGAGGGATCCCCTTTTTAGTATTAGAGAATGTAGCACAGATGATCTAGATAGTCCTTGGATAGGGCCTAATCCTGCCAAAGAAAAGCCAAGACCACTATGGATCTATTAAAGAGCTCTCCAAATCTTAAAAGAAGAAGGATTATTATCACCTAAACCAGAGCCCATAACTGAATTTCCTAAAACTACTCCTCATCCAGCTCCAGAACCCATTCCTTGTTTTATGGCTTCCTCATATGATAAAAATTTCCCTCCTCTTGAATCAAAATCACAACCAGAGGCAAATCTTTATTCCAAACCCTTTGTCCAGCCTACAGAAATCCAGCCTGATGGAACCAAAAAGTTGCCTTCTCAAGCTAAGCAAGTCCTCAATTAGCAAACTCAAAACGCCAGGGTTCAAAATGAAACTCTTGAAACTCTGGACCACAAAGTTGATAGATTAATCTCTCATAGCTCTCGAATGGACAGCCGCATAGGTCAATTTGATTCTAGAATTGAATAGATGTATACCGATCTAAAGGCCAGAATTGATCAGCTGGATGCAGATTTAAGATACTACATAAAGACAGGGTACTTCAGAGCAGAATTTGATTTCAAAGAGGCATAAATCAGAAAGCTAAAAGATTAATTATTCCAGATGGAGCAAGATTTTCAAAAACCTCCGCCTCCACCATCCTTTTATATACCCAAGGCTTAATCTTACACTCCTACTTACTCCTTCTTTTCCTCACCATCGCCCCCATCCTCATATACACAACCAGATTATTCCAAACACTTTAAGTCCATGATTGAAGTTTTCAGAAAACATTCCCTTATACATAAAAAAGCAAGTTCCAACACCTCACGACCAAATCCTCCATCACCCAGATCAGTACCATCTACCTCTTACCCAGAACAAAAACTCAAGGCCCCTGTGATTCCATTTGAATTTGAGCCCAAATACCCACCCTTACTCATTGATGAGATTTCTTCTCCATTGGAATTGACCTCTGTAAGTGATGTTTCCATTGAAGCCTTATCAGCCTCATCCCAAGAAGAAGATGTTGATGATATCACTCAGATGCTCGTGGTTGCTCGAACAGACCCTGAACCAACTAAGGCTCGGGATACAGATGATATGTCTGAAACCACTCCAATTTTTGAAGAACCCACAGAGGCTGAAACAAGAGCTCAGGAACCCCAAGGAACCTTCCCACTGAAGCCTTCTAATGGCCCTTGGCTCTCCTTTGACGATATTCCTCCAATCAAATGGAGAGACAGAATAGGAGAATTCGGAGCATGGATTGATCTTCAATTATCCAAAATAGGGAATTTTTTAGAAGTAGTTTTAATGGAATTCGCATCCAGGTTTATTGGATCTCTCAGAGATTGGTTTCAAGCTCTAGGAGACTACAGACAGCTGCAATTTATCAGATCACAGTCCCCTTCATTTGCACTCGGAACTCTCTACCGGGAATTCATTGGAGACCCAGATACGCACGCCACTTAAGTCAGGCAAGAGTGTTTTGAGATGCGTTGTTGTTCTTTGAAGAGAAAAGACCTTGAATTTCATTACCAAAGAATGCCTAAGAGATATTATCTCTTAGGAGGTTTCAATGATGAAAATTTGAGACAGGTCTATATTAACTCTTTGCCTAAGGAACTTCAAACAAAACTCTAGAGGAAAATTAATTCTCTCCAAAGACCACTTAGAGAAATCTCTCAGAAGTTCAACAATTGGCCCTTGCTTCTTTGGATAAGCTCTGTGATACTCATGAGTTATTTTCCAAGATGCTTCAACAAAATCACAGGTTTAAGAAGCAGTGTAAAAAGCCCTATTTACAGATTAAATGCAAGGATAAAAGTTGCACGTGTAGCTCAAAAAAGAAGAAGCATTTTCACAAAGTCCCTAGTCATAAGAAGTCCAAGAAGTTTAAATTCTTCAGGAAGAAGCTCAAAAGAGGAACAAGGAAATCTTCCCGATGCTTTATTTGTGTCAAGAAGGGACATTTTGTAAAACAGTGTCCTCGTGATTGAGAAAAATTAGAAAAGATGATTCAACAATTACAGGTTGAAGATGCTGATATTGAATCCATCTACTCAAAGCAAGAAGAAATTGACAGTGATACAGTCTTCGTTCTTCCCACAACTGATCCTTCTGATTCGGATTATTCTGATGATGATTATTCTAATTCTCCTGAAGAAGTGTTCTAGGCTCGACAGATGTTCCTTTCAGAATAGTCCCAGTTAAGTCCTCATGCCCAAATCCAAATTTTTCCGGAAAAATACAGCAAGCCCATTCCTGCTATCGCATATGTTGATACAAGTTCTTACAAGACCATGATTAATCCAAAGATTCTCCCCTTAGAATATTGGTCTCATAGTACCCAGTCTTTCAAAGTAGCCAAATAATCAAATCTTTACCACTTCTTTGGTATCCAAGAAGAAGGTTGGAATCAAGCTTCTTCCCAATTGCACAGTCTGGGCTCATGTCATTGGAAGTTCTCTTCGTGATAAAGATGGCATATTAGGATGGGATGTTTATTGCCAGTCCAAATCCCTTAGAATCCTTCCCACAGGAATCAAGTGCAACCGGGAGTTTAAGCCTTTTACTCCTATGACCAAAATATATTCCTTAGAAGAAGGAAATCCAGATTATCAGCCTATCCAAGATCAATTATTAAAGCTCTATGCTGAAAGCCATGATCAATTTGATCACCAGAAACCCCTCTGAAAAAATCATGATTTCTTTATCAAGCTGCCTTTCAAGCTCAATGAAGATGTTAATCCAACAAAAGCCTCTCATCCAGGTATGACACCCTCAGATCTGAAAATGGCAAGAGATGAATGTAAGCAGTTGCTAAAACAAGGCCTTATTGAGCCCACAAACTCTCCTTGGGCCATGTCAAGCCTTCTATGTGGAAAAACGATCAGAGAAGGTTAGGTGAAAAAAGAGATTGATGATTGATTATAAGCCCTTAAATGCTTTCATTAAAGATGATAAGTTCCCTATTCCAAAGCACAGGACTTTATTCGTTCATCTTGCAGAAGCAAAGATTTTTTCAAAATTCGATCTTAAGGGAGCATTTTGGCAACTCGGGATTCATCCGATGATCGATACAAAACAGCTTTCTGCATCCCAAATGAACAGTTTCAATGGACTGTTCTACCCTCCGAGCTTAAAACGGCCTCTTCATTATTTCGAAAGGCCATGACAGGGATATTCAATCCTATTCTCCAGTGCTTTGATATATATTGATGATATATTATTATTTTCCAAGACCCGAGAAGATCATTATCAATTGCTGCAACAATTTCATCATCTGGTTGATCAGCATAGAATAATGCTCTCCCAAAAGAAAAGTAGCATTGGAAAGTGAGAAATTGATTTCTTAGGAATGAAGATTTCACATGGTGAATTTACTCCTAGACCACATATTGCTGAAGAATTATTGGGCTTTCCATATGAATATCTTCTGAAAAAGCAAATTCAACAGTTCCTTGACATTATCAATTTCATTTGAGACTTTATTCCTCATGTGGGTGATTTTACTAGCCAGCTGCCCAAGCTTTTGAAAAAAGATTCACCACCGTGGGGCCCAGATCAAACTAATGCTGTCAAGCACCTCAAAAAAGCTGCACAAAATCCACCGCCTCTCACAATCCCATCAACTAGGAATCTCGTCTTGCAAACTGATGCAAGTGATCACTTCTGGGGAGCATTATTGCTTGAAGAAAAGGATAACAGAAGAAACTACTGTGGACATGCCAGTGGAGAATTCAAACCTTCACAAAAGCATTATCACATGGTTTACAAAGAAATCCTTGCTGTAAGATATGGGATCTAGAAATTTGATTTTCATGTCAGAACCAGACATTTCACAATCGAGATGGATAATTCCAGCTTTCCAAAAGCACTTGAATTCCGGAACAAGATTCTCCCAGATCCCGAGATACTTCGTCTCAAAGATTGGTTTTCCAGATATGATTTCACTGTGAAACATATAAAAGGAAAACACAATATCTTGACAGACATGCTTAGCAGACCAGAACAATTAGCCCTTTTTATCCTTGCCAAGAAAGCCATACCCTTAATCTTCATGGCTTCGCCCAGAGATTTTTTCACCTCTCTGCTACAAAAGAGATGACCTATCCTCCAGAACTCCTCGGTCCCCTTCCAGTCCAAACCTTCACCCCCAGCCACATCAATAGCTTTACCAAAGCTCATGTTCCAGTATATGCCACGTTGATCAGGCATCATTTATCTAACCCTTCAAAACCCTTCCTCAACCCTTATTTCCTCAGTCCATCCTCATTATTTGATCCTAATATTTTATGGTATATCTGGTGTGTTTCTGTTTTGCAGATACATGCAATCATTTTCCCCCTTCAAGAAGTGTATGAACATTTGTACAAGCCAACCAATCAAGACTCTCTCCTTAGGACCCTTTTCCAATGGTTTGACCTTTTGCCGTCATGGAGAAGGAAATTGATCAAATTAATGGGAAATCAGAACGTTTGGAAATTAACTTCAGAAGAAGCCTCAAGAGTTCATTGTGTGTTCATCTTACATAGGCCCTACTTCTACAATCCTTAGAGGAATTTGTTATGGTCCCACAACACAGCTTTCGTATGGGAATCAGTCCATGATCTCCCCAAGCTTTGGCCAAGTTTCAAAGAGCCTCTAATTCAATTTCTCTATGAACTCAATAATATCTCTTATGGCCTTGAAGTTATCTAGCTTGTTCCTGACAATCTCATTCCACCAGAAGACATCCCTGCAGGAGATCTGTTTTAGGATTCCCAGGATCCTATGGAGACTGATGAACACGCCGGCTTTCCACCCACTTACTACCATCCAGTGTATGGAGAAATTATTAATGAGGACTACATCAATCTCAACTTGTCTCCTTCACACCACATGTAGACCCAGCACTACCAAGACGTCGGTTGTCGGGTGTCATGTGACTTTATTTAAGTAGCTTGTGTCGTGTCACTTTATTAAAGTAGCTTTAAGTCATGTAAAACTTTATGTCAAGTCTCTTTATTAAAGTTTCTTTAGGTCATGTCGTTGCTTTATGTAAAAGTTGCTACTTTATGTCATGTAAAAGTTTGTGTCAGGTAACTTTATTAAAGTTACTTCAGTTTTGATAAGTCTTGTAATAGTGAGCTTATATCTATAAATAAGGGGGTTGCGTTCCCGTTCGGGGCAACACCACAACTCTGAACACTAGAAAACCTGTCTAAAGTTTTCTATTCTTCCATGGCTTTCTAAATTCCAAGTTCCTGGCTTTTGTATCCACCTTTATGAGCTTGTAAAAAGGATTCCAGTATGCTCTGTGCTTGCCTCTCTAGGAGGATCTTGCACATCAGAAAGATGGTACGGTCCCCTAAGATCTACCTTGTTCGGTACCATTGATCTTTCCTTAAGGGCACTTGTGGATGGCTTAGAAGTACCTGTTGATGAGGTTTGGGGAAAAACAAGTCTAAGTGTCTGAAAGGTTTTAGATCTGGGGTTTTCAGACGTTTGTATGATCTAAGGGGCTCCCGACCCCGTGTGATGTTTTCATTAAACATGAAACAAGATGAGAGACATTTCCATGATGAAATTTTGGGATAATCTATTTGATGTTATGGATTAATAAAAAAAACTGCATTATCACTTGCTTTATGATAACAAGACTTTTTCTTTTATTTTTATTTTGTAAGCTATCAAATTCCTATAACATTCTTTTCTTATGCATTTTGTGAACCAAATGTAATCTAAAAGATTAAAGTAAAAGAATAAACTCATCCATCATAAGTTAGGTGTTGCACCTATAAAAGATAAAATTAAGGGCTAGGTGGTTAAGATTGTTTCATGCTAGAAACAATAACTAACTCACTTCTCCTTACAAGTGCTCTATTAGGCTTGCTTTTCAAATGCCCAAACCATCTAAGCCACCCCTCCCTTATCTTGTATTTGATCGGTGCTATGCCTAAATTATTGCGTAGATGCTCATTTTGTACTTTATCTTTTAATGTTATACCACTCATAAACCTTAACATTTGCATTTCTGCATTTTTTTTAAATTTTTTGTGCATGTATAATAGAGAAAGCTTTCCCTATCATAAGCTTTCTCTAGGTCTTTGTTTCAATATTGTAATGTGTAAAACATAGAATGTATAATATTTTTTGGTGCATAATATTTTCATTAAATAATAGAGTTTTGAACCAATTTGATAATGCTTACTGATTAATTACATTCTATAAAATAAACTTACTAATTTATTATAGCATGTGAAATTACAAAAGTATGGTGTTGTAGTAATACAATTAGGGGCGACCATTTAAAAAATCTCATTAACTAAACCGATCAAAATTCTATATTTAACCGAACTCAACCAAACGAATTTCGGTTAAATCGGTTAGCCGATTTTAACCAATTTAATATTTTAATATATATAATATAAATAATATATATAATTTTAATATATATAATATATAAAATATTTTAATATATAATATATATAATTATTTATAATTAATTTATACTATTTAGTTAATTCATTTAACTAAAGAACCCAAAAATTGAACCGAAAATCGAAAACCAAAATTCAACAAAAATGAAAACTAAACCGAACCAACCGAATTTACTCGGTTAATTCGGTTTTAACTGAATTATGCTCACCCCTAAATACAAATAATAATTAATAGCACCAATGATGGTTTAAACCTATATAGAAGTAATTTATTTTTGAATGAATTGTCATCATTAGCATTTGAATGGTTAAGAAGAATTTGAATAATGACCATTATAATCCATTTATAGTAGTCTTTTGCCCTAGCAGTACATGATTCTATCATGTCGCAGTATGCTGTTTTGATTAGCCATTTATAATTATGTTTTAAAGAGTACCTCAAAGCTATTTAATTGCCTCACAACTGATGAAATGGTGGCCATTCTGTTCTTTGGATCCTTTTGTAGATTTTATCTTTTGATATAAAATCGATGAGGCTGTGAGAATATCATTTTACTGTTTTCATGAAATACCCATCAATTGTACTGAGTGACCTGTACTGATTAGTTAATTTGTGTTCTGGTATGCTGATTCTCTCTTTTAAGGGCAGAGTCGAGTTTACTTAAAGAGCATGTTGAGGTCCAGACCAAGGAGCTCAGTCATATGAAGCGTCGCATTGAGGAACTTGAAGAGAAGGAGAGAGTGGCAAATGAGAGTGTAAATTATTTTTTCTGACCATTTTCTCTATGTTAAGTCCTTGCACTTAGAGATGTGTGATGTGCAGTATTTCACTCAGTATTTGTGTTAACCCATTTAAACTTTGTTTGGATGATTATAATTTTTCGGATTGAATATTTAGCGAACCCATTCATGTTTTAGGTTGAAGGGCTTATGATGGACATTGCTGCTGCTGAGGAAGAAATTACAAGATGGAAAGTGGCAGCTGAGCAGGAAGCTGCAGCAGGCAGAGCTGTTGAGCAAGAGTTTGTGGCACAGGTATGGAAGAGTTTGTAGCTAATTTTCATTTTTTTCTCACTTTTTTGTTGAATATGTTACATGATTGAACATCCAAAGTTAGTCCTTCATGTTTAGATTTAATGTTCCCCAAAGTGATTTGGGTTTATTTTCATTATTCTTCATCTCTCATGCCTGCAGCATTGATAAATGGCCTAAATTGATCTCCCCATAATCTGCCAATGCTGTTCATATTTTCAATTCTTCATACTTCATGCATTCTTCTCGTACAAGATTTATTTTCCTGTGTATCATCTTTCTTTTGTTTGATTTTAATATATTTGGGATTTTGGTTGATGGTTTTGATTCTCAGCCAGTCCCAAAGTTAACCAATTGTGCTTTCTAAAATTTTGTTTCCCTTTTATATTTCTGTTTTGAGGGAGATAAATGATGAAGTCTCTAACAATACACTTCCTTGGAGGGTTTTGACTCAACGCACATGATTTTTTACTATAATATCAAACCCGATTTAGGCCTTCAAGGCAATCAAGCAAAAGTTACTTCTTCCTCCCTCTATGCTCCTTTGTGGGAGCCCTTGTAAGAGCCCAGTAGTCATTGGCTTCTGCATGCTGACAAGAAAATTCCTCTCCAAGTCCAGTTTATGAGTTATAAAGCTTTACTTATCCAAAATAAATAAACAATAAAAGATAGAGAGAAGAAGAAACGACTCATCAAATAAGGTGTATAAGTTCGCTGCACGAAAAGGATTCCTCTTTTAATTTTCTTTCCCAGGCATTACCTAGGTTTGGTGCTAGACTGCTAGTAAATGCTAGAAGCTCATATCCTTTTGAGACCTCTTACTCTTATTGAATATTGAAATCATCATGTTGCTATCTTTTTAACTACTTCCTAACTCTAGGGGTGTTTGGTCTATGGAACCAAAAATATTCCATGGAATGTGCATCTCATGGAAATATTTTTTTTGAGTTCGCATTGGAAAATTCACAAGAGTATACATAGGATGCTTATGTCAGTGTTTGGTTGAACATGGGATTATTTGCATTGTAATTTTGGCAAGCATTTCAAGAAGGTGATCATTTTATCCTTGACCTGTGTATAAATAATATTTGAAGAAAATCTGGAACGGACTACTATCTTTTTATGATTTTTGACTGGTACTAATTTTATTTTTTTCTCCATAAAAAAATCTGAAAGGCCAATGTTCCCCAAAAGTCAAGGCTTTTATTTGGTTAGTTGTGCTTAATCGAGTCAAGACCAATAACTTGCTGCCGAGTGGGAGAAATTTGAAAGCATTTTCTCCAGATGTATGCATTTTATGCTTTAACAGTTCAGAAACATCCTCTCATTTGTTTTTGCACTATGATTTGGCTTCAAAAGTGTGGAATAAGCTTTTTGGTTTACTAGGAGAAAGTAGGGTTTGCCGATACACAAAGGTGAACTTCTCAGCTATTTCCTTTTCTGGTTTTGGTAGGAAAAAGGATATTGTAGGCTTGTAGCATTATGGGGGTGAATTTTCTTTCATAGTGCTGCTGGTTAGAGCTTAATAGGAATGAATATGTGCACGTCTAATGGAAATATTTTTGTTTGGTTTGCATTGTAAAATTCCTAAGAATGTACACTGGATGCTCATGTGAGATTTTGGTTAAACATGGGAACATTGGCACGGGAATATTGGTAGGCATTTTAAGAATATGGTCATAGTACAAATAATATATAAAGAATAATTCTTTTAGGGTTTATTGTGCAAATTGTTTTACAATATTTTTTATGAGTACCAATTTTTGTATTCCGCTCCATAAAGAAATCTAGAAGGCTAAGGTTCCCTCAAAAGTGTTTTTTTTTTTTTTTTTTCACTATAGAAAAAGAAGAAATTCATTGATGGTTTAAGAATATGCAACCAAGAGAATAGGACATCTCCTTGACAAAATTTATGGTAATTGAGATAAAAAATAAATATTGCCAATCGCGCAAGCTAAAAAGCTCGCCCCCCTTAAAAGTTCCCATGACCCATACACCAAAGAGAAGCCAAGTATTGATTCTTCTCCCAAACCAGCAGGGTGTCAACTTCTTCCCTGGGAAAATGTGGGCATTACGTTCCATCCACAAGCCTCCCAAAATACTACAAAGAAAGCACAATCCTTGGTTATCAAGGATGTGCCAGTTGGCGGACAGTAGGGCTGCAAATGGACCGAGCCGAGCCGAGCTTCAGCATGCTCAGGCTCGGGCTTGGCTTGGTTCAAGGTCAGAAAGTTGGGCTCTAGCTCAGCTCAAGATTAAAAATATTGGCTTGGGCTTGGGCTTGGGCTGAAATTTTATAAATGACCTAATAATTATAGTTTCATCCACCTATTTTGTTTGGGACAAAATTTGTACCTTTCTCCTTGGGTGATTGGGTTAGTATTGGACTCTTGGGATTGGGCCAACTTGACGAGCCTATTAATGAGCTCATTACTAAGCTCCTTAACGAGCCCATTTGAGCTAGTTATTGGGCTGTTCACGAGCTGAAACGAGCTGAGCCTAGCTATGCTCACTCTTGGCTTGTTCACAAACCGAGCCTAAAAATTGAGCTTGGGCTTCACTCATTTAGATAATAAACGAGCTCGAATAAGCCCTTATTGGGCCAAGCTCTTGAGCCGCTCGTGAGTGGCTTGGTTCATTTGCAGCCCTAGCAGGCAGCAATGTTTTCATCTCCCTGGTTTGGTGCCGCCTGGATGGGTCCGAAGGGCTCACTTAGATTGGAGTTCCAGGGGGGTCATAAAAAATAAAAAAGAAACTGCCAGAAAATCCTCCACTATCTTTGGATAAACCCATCGTTCTCCAAAATAACCAAATAACTTATTCCCTACGTTCCAAGCAAAATTGCATTGCATAAAATGATGCAATGCAGATTCTGAACAACTAAAGCAAAGCACACAAACATCTGGAGAGAGAGAGCCTTCAAAGGTCTCCTAATGTACAACAAGTTATTGTTTTTTATTTTATTAACCACAACCAACCAAAGAAAAGCCTTGATTTCTTATTTTTTCCTTGGTGGGGGGAGGACTTTGGCCTTCCAAAAAGCTTTGTAAAGAGGAAAGGGAGAACTAGTACTAGTTAAAAAATCAAAAAAAGATTTGCCAGAGTAAACTGCCAAAGAATCCAAAGACCAGGGCTGACTATTTGCTTCCAAAGGGACCTAACAGTTATTCAACAAGACTAACAAAGAGGATAATTCTTTCATCTTCCTATCACTCAATGACCTTTGAAAGTAAAAATCCCCAAAAGGTAAAGGACCATTTACATCAACAACAAAAGAAGAAATGGAACCATCCTGCCCTGAGCTTAAATGAAGGAGATGAGGGAAAAAGGTGGGCAAAACAACATTCCCCAACTAAAGATCTTTCCAAAAAATGGATATTACAACCCCTACCCAACTGGAATTTTGTGTGGGGAATGATGAGGGGTTAAATCTGAGAGATAGCTTTCCATGAACTTACCGAGGGACATCTAGTTCCCGAATAAGTAATCCCACCATTCTCCTAAGTCCAAAATTGCTTTTAACAAGGAAGAATCCTCTAGCAGAACCACCAAAGCCATTTGGCCAGGAGAACTGTGTTTTTAGACACCAAAGTACCAAGACCCAAACCATCCTCCCACTTAGACCTACACACGAGCTCTCACCTCACCGAATGATCCCTAAATCCCCCAAAGTTCCCCCATAAGTTAAGGCTTTTGTTTGGTTGGTTGGTTGTGCTTAGTAGAGTCAAAACCAATGACTTAATGCAAAGCATGAGACCTTTGAAGGCACTTCTACGCATGTATGCATTTTATGCTTTGCCAGTCCAGAAACAGCTTCTCATTTGTTTCTGTACTGTGATTTTGCTTGCAAAGGGTGGAATAAGCTTCTTAGTTCATTGGGAGAAAGTCGGGTTTTTCTCGTGTAAGGTGGAGTGCTTCTTGGCAATTTTATTTTACGGTATTGGTAGGAAAAAGGATGTTATAGGCTTGTAGCATTATGGAGATGCACTTTTTTTCGTTGTGCTGTGGGGTTTATGGTTGGAAGACTCGGAACATGATGCGTCATATTTTATGGGAAGAAGAATACTTTTTTGTTATAGGAAAAAATTCATTACTTGGCTTCGTTATGGTGTGTTGGTTCTAGGTATTTTAATGGAGTGAGCTTCTTTGATATCCAATGGGATTGACTTTTTTGTTGGTTTGATTTGTGTTTTCTCTTCTTTTTTTACTTTTTGTTTTTATGTTTTGCTTGGAGGATTTCTTATTCTCCGCTCTGTATGTTCGTCCTCCTTGAATAAAATCTTCTTCTTTTTCCATAAAAAAACAAAATACAACAAATAATCATATTTTGGTACAAAAACCTGCTAAGAGTATATACCTAGTTAAACCCAAATCCTAAAAATTTCAGCCATCATAAGTTCAACACTTTAAAAATCCTCATGAACTGTTAAACACCGCTAGCATGCTTCAGGGGTGGGGGAAAATTTTATATTAGACAAGTTGATCCTTTTGACTTACCTAAATCATGTTGTTAGCTGATTTTTTCTGTCTACACTCAGCCAAATGGCCAAAGAACCATCATTGTCAAAACTGTTGCTATCTGAAAGAGCTGCAGTAACCATGATCTTCACCAAGCCAAACCAACCACTAGCTACCAAAACTAATGCCTATCTACATTTCTGCTATCACAACTCACCCCAACAACATTGTCCAGCCCATCTCAATTTACATAGAATGAATAAGAGGAAGCTTTACAATTCCACTATTGTTCAATATTGCCCAAACTGACCTGAGAATCCAAGTATCCAACATGGTAATATGATTGTCAACCGCTTCAATCATTGGTTCAAAGGGCTGGTATTTTAATAAATTAAAAAATGTAAATGAATAATTCAAAATAATTAATTATAACTAATGATAAAATAACACAAATTTAAATTTAGAAAAACAAATAAGAAAGTAAAAAAAGTATTAACAGGAGTTGTATAACATCAACAGAAACCAAGTTTTATGACAACATATGCATCATTCAACTATCAAATTTCATCCAAACATTCACCACTCAACATTACAATACATTAGTTGACAAAGAACAAAGTTTCGTCTTGATTAATATGCTCGATAAAGTTCCCCAATTCATCATCCAAGTTCTCGAAGCATCCACATCACAAACTTGCCAAATATTTCTCTCAACGTCTTGAGCCAATCGCAATCGCAATCACAATTGCATTGAGGTTTTACAACTTTAGACTTTTAATTGAATGAAGAAATGATCAATTCCCCTGTGTTACTAATGTAAAAGATAAATTAAAGAGTTTTAAGACATTTTACCCCTGTTGTTAAAAACCGCTCTGCAGTTTGAACTGTGCATTTAATTGTTTTCCAGTATTTGAAGAATTTTTGTCGCAAGTTGGGGTATGTCAGTATATGGTTTAGCAACCCTGTGTATTTGACCAAGATTTCAAGAATCAAACTGCTAAAATTTATTATTATTATTATTATTTTTCAAGTATTTTTTTATAATAAAATTCAAGTAATTGGAACATTTTCTTGTTTGCCTCACCTAAAAGGCATATCTCTTTTGGGAAAAAAACTGATATTTGTTGCGCCTTGATGCATTTTTCAAACACCTTGAATCAAATTATGCCTTGGGATTTTGGGAATTTCCTTTATAAATGGCTTTTCAAGTAACAACAACAACAAAACAAACCAAGCCTTAAGTCCCACTAGGTGGGGTCGGTTACATGATTCCTTTTCCGTCAATTTATGCAATCATGGACAATTTCTTTTGACAAATTCAGAGCTATTAAATCCTTACTCATTATCTCATTTCAAGTTATTTTAGGTCTACTCCTATTCCTTCTACTGCGCTTCGCGGTAACTAACTCACTTTTCTTCACTGGTACACTATGTAACCTACATTGCAAATGTCAAACCATCTGAGTCGTCTTATCTTCAACAAGAACTACGCCTAACTTATCGCGCATATGTTCATTTTTTAATTTATCTTTTAACCTTACACCACTCACTCATCTAAGCATTCTTATCTCAACAACTTTTACTTTTTGGATATGTTGTTTCTTAGTCGCCCAACATTTTGATCCATAGAGCATAGCTGGTCTTACAGCCGTCCTATTAAATTCCCTTTTAATTTTAAGGGAAACGACTTTTCAAGTACCATGTATGAACAATTGAACAGCATTGAGAACAAAAGCTAGATCATGTACTTTGGCTAAGGTACCAATGTTAAAAAATCCCAGGATTGTTGGGACTACTATATACATGTTCTGGTAGATGGCAATAGCTTTTGGCTTGTATATTTGTGCATCCTGTTTATTATGAAGTCATCCTTGAATGGTAATTGGGGAACGGAGGAGCTTTTAATTTGTAAAAAGGAGAGGAATGCTTTCTTTGGTCAATGAACTTGGATATTCCTGGACTGATTGCTGAGCATCATTTTTTAATTTCATTATGTGCTAATTGCATTGTTTTCTTGGCATTGGGGGGCAGATGTCTGGTATTGTTTGTCTTTGGAGAATGATAACTTTGAGAAAAGGAGATGCCTTGTTCCATGAGAATGTTCAAGACAAATAATAGTGCGTGACATGTGATACACGTCTACAATGGATTTGCATGTGGCTAAATATATCAGAATGAATTGTTTGGAAAAT
The DNA here is from genome assembly GCF_029873635.1 of Malania oleifera. NCBI lineage: Eukaryota > Viridiplantae > Streptophyta > Magnoliopsida > Santalales > Ximeniaceae > Malania > Malania oleifera. The sequence goes on along the minus strand of NC_080428.1, from coordinate 79,886,824 downwards.
TTCTAGGACCCTGGTGACAGTGGGACGGCCAACTGTTTGGTCTCTGCCTCATTCTCTCTCTCTCTCTCTCTCTCTCTCTCTCTCACACACACACACACACATACACACACATTTGCTTGTGCACATTCACACATTCACTTATTATTTTTTTGATGGAAAAGGAAATTCATTGAGAATTGAGAAGCAGAAGAAGAAATAGTTGCAATAAAGGAGAACAAGAAGTCCTCATTGAAGAAAATAAAACTACATCAAGTTAATAAATTCCCCTCAGTCTCAAGGACATCTTGGAAACATCAACCTTTAAATCGCCTGCGCTATATCTCAAAGAGAAGCCTAGACCGTTTCCCAAAGAAACCCCACTGGTAATCTCTCACCATTCAAAATTCTAGCATTTCCTTCCAGCCAGATTCCCCCTGATAACACATCACAAAGAAGCACATCTTGACAACCTTTTAACATTTTTACCTTTCCCTAAACCAGCAAAAGAAATTGTCAGAAGATCTGCCACCCACATTGGGCAAACCCACATTTCACTAGGGAACCCAAAAAGAGTATTCTACAAGTTCCAAGCAAAAGAATAATAAATAAACAACTTGGACACACCCAATGAACTATTTTCACTCATGAACACATACCCAGTGACAGAGCTTTAGAAGGCCTCCTACTCTGCCGTATTATGTTTCCCCTCTTATACTAGGGATGCTTTTAGAAAAGAAATTTGTTCTAAAGAAAAAAAATTGAAAGCTGATTTTTGGCAATTCAGGTGACAACTTGATCACTGTCCAATTCCCACGTTTATTAGGATTACTGATGGATCCAAACACGTGAGGTTTTCTTTCTTTCGGATTTTCAGCATGTTGGCAGGAGCTGCATCACAGTAGTGGTATACATCAGCTTCATATCTGACTGAAAGTGAAGACAAAAACTTTGTTCCATTTGATCACACTCCCATTTCTCTGCTAATGCAAGATATATTGTGTAGACAGTAGATTTGGCTAAACCATTTGTTGGTACTCATGGTGATGGCATCGGTTGTATTTTTGCAGTTGTCAACCCTTCGGCAAGAGCTTGAGGAGGCAAAGCAAGCCATGAAGGAGCTGGAGAAAAAGCTTAAATTCAAAGAAGAGACAGCAGCTGCTGCCATGGCAGCTAGAGATGCAGCCGAGAAGTCACTGAGGTTGGCGGACTCAAGAGCATCTCGGCTAAGGGAGAGGGTGGAAGAGCTGACTCACCAGCTTGAAGAGTATGATACCCGGGAAGACTCCAGGAGGAGACGAACTGCACCTAGATATTTATGCTGGCCATGGGAGTGGCTTGGGTTGGACTTTGTGGGTGGTTTCCACCAGCCTGATACACAACAACATACTTCAAATGAAATGGAACTTTCCGAACCCTTGCTCTGAATCTATATTTTCGATGAAAGAAAATTGGTTAGTGTATTATTGCGATCTTTGAGGTGGCTATCTAACAAAAAAAAAAAAAAAGTGTGTTTAGGAAGCCATAAATCTGTCTTGTATTTTACCATTTTTTTGCCTAATCAATTTTCAGGGCAATGATGCAGTTTGTTATTTAGAAAAGGGCGAGGAAAAGGGTCTACCTCACCTTATAATATGAGTTGGGGAATATCGCGATAAAAAAAATATGCTTATAAATAACATTTTATTAAAATGATGCTTATCAACAATTTTTTTCTTTAAAATTATATTTATAGTTTGTTTGGAACTTGAAAAATATTGGGGAAAAGAAAGGAAAATAGGAGAGATATGTTTTTTTCTTTCATGTTTGGTTATTAAAGAAAGTGAGAAAGAAATTAAAAATTAAATCAAGTCAATGAATATATTTTTAATTTTGCACATCTTAAATATTTATTTTTTTCTTAATTTTTAATCATATTAGAATAATTTTTTTATTTTTTTAATGCTATTTGATATAGAGAGACTATATAATGGAAAATGAAAATTTTTTTTATCAAATAAAATCTTTTTATTTAAATTGGCCTTTAAAGAAAGTGGGGAAATAAGTTTCATGAAAATGATGCATAAAATTTGTGCCAAATTCAAAAATTAAATTGAAGTTCTTGCACACAAATTCTTAAAATTAAAGATATATAATAAAGTTATATTTGATTTATGTAATAAAATAAAATAGAAATAGAATAAAATGAGTTAAGAATAAAATGAAATGAATATAAATGAAAGTTGATTTTAAAATTGTGTTAAATTTTCTTTTAATTGCATTTGCTATTCATTTGATACAAAAGAATTACAAGCGTCTAAATCAAATTTATCACAATTTCTTTCCGCAAATCAGAATCAAACATGCCATACAGTAGTAAATAGAATTTTCGGACCTAATAATAGAGATAAGCAGCTAACAAAAAGAAAGTCCTACAATCACAAAATAACAAACCTATGGAAGATAACAATTAACAAACCATCCCGCGAGAAGCTGCTCTTGGGTTTCTCCAAATCTCCGCGATTCGCGTTTCTGATCTTAGATTGGGATATTGTTTCTCTAGGAATTAGAAGTGCTCCTGGAGGAATCGGAGGTTGAATGCTACTGTTTTCCTCACTTTCTTTTTAAGCTCCTGGCAACGTTAAGTAACATGAATAATTTATGTGAGCTTCCCGGTATTGGTCTTGGATTTTCTCTAGACTCGATGATTCCTCTTGCGGGGATTGGTGGCTTACCATGAAGATTTCGCTAGTGTGATCAATACTGAGCTAAGTAGCCAGATTCAATCTGTTCCTTCCTATTCTTAGCAGCAGCAGATCGATGGTATCTTCTTCTTCCTGCCTTTTCAGGATCGAGGTGGTATTTGATCACCTTTTGGTAGAGAGCATCCAATTCATGAAAAAATTTCTCTAGCCTTCATAGTTCCATGGAGACCCAAAATCCCGTATGTACTGAAAGAAATCACATGTTAAATCTATAGAATCAGGTAAAATACTAATTGAAGTTTGGAAATATTTAGAAGATAAAAGATGTTGGGGTTTGTCTCACATCGGTTGTGGAAGGGGCTTGGTGGTCAATTATTAAGTGTGAGAGAAAGTCTTATCTCATGTGCTTGCTTTTGGGGTTGAGAAGGCTCAAGACCACCCAAGCCCATGGTTTCTCCCTAGGATGTTGGGCACGTGGTGCTGCCAATTTGGCGAGCCCAATTCGTGCGGAGTTTGGAGCCTGATGTGTGAGGAGGAGATTATTGGGGTTTGTCCCATATCGGTTGTGGAAGGAGCTTGGTGGTCGGTTATTAAGTGTGAGAGAAAGTCTCACCCCATGAGCTAACTTTTGGGGTTGAGAAGGCCCAAGACCACCCAACAAAAGATATATTTGGCTAACTAATTCATTCAACAATATTATAAAATCAAGAAAATGTTTGAAGAATGGAGGAAAAGTTAGTACCTTTATACAAAAACTATAATAATCATTGTGAAATTAAGATTATGAATCATGCGATAAAATTATTGGAAATGATAATTAAATATAAGATAAGATTACAAATAAGGATCTCAGAAAATCGATTTGGTTTTATGCCTAAGAGATCAACAGAAGTTTAATGAAAAAGTTTAAGAAAAAAAAAAGACTTGCATGTAGTTTTATTTGACTAGAAAACATATGATAGGGTACCTAGGAGAGTTCTTTAGTGGATCTTAGAAAAGAATGGGGTATATAGTAGATATACTGAGATCATCAAGGATACATATAATAGAATAGTGACTAGCATTAGGATTGTAGAAGAAAAAATTATAGATTTTTCAAGTACAATAGATGTACATTAACGTTCTACTTTGAGTTCTAATTTTTTTACTTTAGTTATTGATGAACTTATTAGGAATATCCAAAATGAGATCCCTTGGTGTGTGTTGTTTGCAGATGATATCGTATTAATTGACGATAGTATGAGCAAAGTGGATTCTAACTTAGAATTTTGGAGAGCCACATTAGAGTTTAAGGGTTTAGGATAAGTAGGAATAAGACAAAATATATAAAATGTAATTTCAATAATGTAAAGAATAAAGAATATTAAATTTGATAATCAAGAAATTAATAACAGTAATAGATTTAAATATCTTTGATCTATTATGCAAGTGGAAAGGGCAATTGAAGATTAGTACATAGAATTAAAATAGGTTGGATAAAATGGAGGTGTGCGTCGTGTGTTGCATGATTGTAAAATATCCTTAAAATTAAAAAGAAAATTTTATAAAACGACTATAAGATCGATTATGCTTTATGATCCAGAATGTTGGACAACTAAGAAACAACATTATAAAAGATAAAAAATATTGAATTGCGAAATTTAAGGTGGATGATAGTATAACATTAAAAAAAAAAAGAAACGAGCATATACACAATAATTTAGATATAGCACCGGTCAAAGACAAGATAATATAGGGTCAACTTAGATGGTTTGACATTTGAAATGCAAGCCAAGTAAAACATATGTGAGGAAGAGTGGATTAGTAATTGTTTCTAACATGAAAAGCAGTATGGATTGGCCTAAAATAATTTGTTATAAGATAAAAAGAAAGGATTTAATAGCTCTTAATCTAATAGAGAAAACGCGCTATTGGCGAAAAAAGATTCATGTAACGGTCCCCTCCTAGTCCAACTCTTCCTTCGTTTCTTAAGTCATATAAACACTCCAAAAATGTTAATGACCCACCATCACTTCTTTCACACATAGTGAAATGACACTTTTGCCCCTTTTTTTTTGCCTTTTTTTTTTTTTTGGTTGTAAAATGAAATCAGAGAGTAAAATTAAAAGTGATTGTCATTTAATACTCTCAAAAATAAATGTGGAGTGTCATTATTAATTTTTGGGATGTCAATAGTGCTTACTTATTAATATTATTATTAGCAGGGCCGGTTCTGCCTTTAGGCAGTTGAGGCGCCCGCCTAGGGCCCCAAATTTTTTTTTTCATTAGATAATGTTAACATTATTTATTATGCTCTATTCCCATAATAGACTTTCCAACTAACAAATAAATAAAATTATATTTTAAAATATAAAATAAATACAATTTAATTCTTTTTTTTTCAAGTCTTATACTTCCCAACTAACACTTTATTATATTTCTAATTATCTATTACTCTCATCTCTCTCTCTTAGTCTCTCTATAAAAAAATTTTCATCTCTCACACTCTCTCACTCTCATCTCTTGATCTCTTTATGATTTTTGCTCCGGCTGTTACGATCATCATTTTCGAGTCTCCGATTCTCTGTAATTTTCATCAATTCTAATTTTAATTTCAATGTTTGTGTATTATTTTTCTATTATTTTCACTCTGAATTTTTTTTTTTTCTATTTTTTCTTAGATTTTGGAAGCTTTGAGGTTAGAGAGTTGTATCCAGGAAGAATATGATATTTCTAAAGTCTCGCTCGCCGATCGATTTGCAATAATAATAATAATCAAGTTATATTGTTTCAATATATTATTTTTAGAGATTTATTAAATTTAATTTTATTTGTTTACATAATTTGTCAATTTATAGTTAGTGTTAATTTTGAAATTTAATTATGTTAACGAGAAAATATGAATCCGGATATGAAAAACGAAGAAAGAAAAAAAATAAATAAAAGAATTAGTATCACCTCAAAAGGGAGCTCTTGATAAATTTATTTTTAATTTTAAGTAAAATATAAATGAGCAAGATGAAATTCTTCTAAGAAACGAACAATCAATTCCAGAGATGAACTTAGAATCTAATATGATAATAATAATAATAATAATAATAATAATAATAATAATAATAATAATAATAATAGTGATAATGATAACATTGATACATAGGAAATGTTCACTAATGATATTTCTTTTGAAAGACATTTTAAAAATATAAAAGAAAAATAAATAAATAATGATGATAATATTTATGATCCAAAACATTGGGAAAATATAGATCCCAAATTACGAAATTTACTAGTTGAAAAAGGTCCTATTAGGGATAATGATTTAATTTTTCCAAAAGATGAAAATTCAAGACATTTTTCAAATATATATTATATTCGAAAATTATAAAATGGAGAGAAATAAGATAGAAAATGACTTATATATTCTAAAGATTTAGATAGAGTATTTTGTTTTTGTTATAAGTTATTTGGTCAAAAATTAAATAACCAACAACTAGCCAATGAAGGATGTAAAGATCAGAAAAATCTTAGTACTAAACTTAAAAATCACGAAATTAGTGAAGAACATATTTTCAATATGAGTAAATGAGCTCATTTAGAGTTAAGATTGTTAAAAAATACAACAATTGATAAAAATATAGAAGAACAAATTAACAAATAAAAAGAATACTGAAAAAAAGTATTATTGAGAATTATTTCTGTTTTGAAAACTCTTACTAAAAATAATTTGACATTTCGTGGGAAAAATGAACGAATTTATCAAAAGAATAATGAGATTTTTTTAAGTTTAATTGAAATAATACAGAATTTGATCCAATAATAAAAAAACATATTCGATGTTTTCAACATGGTGAAATTCATAATCATTATCTTGGTCATAATATGCAAAATGAATTGATAAATTTGTTAACTCTTAATATTAAAAAGAAAATTATGAAGCAAATCAATGAAACAAAATATTATTCATTCATACTCAATTGCACTCCGGATGTAAGTCATCAAGAACAAATGTCTTTAATAATACGATATTTGAATCTTTTTACAAGTCCAATTAAAATAGAAAAAACATTTTATAGAATTTCTAAAAGTAGATGATACGTAAGGAGAGAGACTTTTTAATGAATTAATAAATGTCATACAAAAATTTGAACTTGATATTGAGAATATAAGAAGGAAAGGATATGATAATGGATCTAATATGAAAGGAAAACAATAAGGTGTACAAAAGAGACTATTAGATATAAATCCTAGAACATTTTATACTGCGTGTGGTTGTCGTAGTCTTAATCTAGTATTTTGTGATATGACTAATTGTTATTCTAAAGCTATAACTTTTTTTGGAGTAGTGCAACGAATATATACATTATTTTCTTCTTCTATGAAATGATGGAAAATTTTAACCGAATATGCATCAAATTTAACTGTAAAATCATTATCACAAACACGTTGGGAAAGTCGAATAGAGAGTGTTAAGGCAATAAGGTTTCAAGCTTATCAAATTAGAGATGTTTTACTTCAATTAGAAAAAATTAGTAATGATCCAAAAACAAGGAGTGAATCTTATTGTATAGCAACTTATGAAAAGGAAAATTTTGAATTCTTATTAGGAATGATTATTTGGTACGACATACTATTTGCTGTTAATTGTATTAGTAAAAATTTACAATCAAAAGATATGCGTATTGATGTCACCATTAATCAATTAAAACGTCTTATTGTTTTTCTAAAAAATTATAGGGAGAATGAATTTATATCTTCTATGATTTCAGCAAAAGAGATTGCACTTGAAATGAATATTGAACCTTTATTTCGTAAAAAGTGTGTAATTAATAGGAAAAAACAATTTGATGAGAATGCTAATGTCACGACCTGCTTATTTTTTCACATTTTTTTTTAATAATAATATCAACATAGAATTAATACTACCCATCTCATATTCCAATTCAGCAGGTCACAATCCACCTAGACCTGTGGGTACCAAGGATATATCAGAATATACAGTAGAAGCCTACGCAGCAGAAAATGTACAATCATATTCATACCATCATATCATACATCACAGTGTATCAGAGTTACAACAATCACTGTACTTCCATATATACTTCTCAAAAATGAAATCTAGAGACAATTCCCACAAAACCATGTTATTCCTACAAAAAACTTACCCTTCAAAAAGGACAGATAAACCACATTATGTCAGCGGGGCTTTTCCCGCTTTCCTATCTGAGACTCCTGAAAAATTATAAAATTTAGGGGTGAGACACCTCTCAATAAGGAAAATAAATTAATACTAGTGTGTGGCAACATTAGTATTTTGTGTTCTACATATACCATACATAACATATTCAATACTGTAAAAACCCAAAAAAGAGATATAAAAGATTAGTGGATTGATTTTCAAAAAAAATAAAAATAAAAAAATAAAAAAAATTAATTAATTAATTAATCGGATTTAAAAAGAAAAAAAAAAAAAAGAAAAAAAAATTAGTTAAAATTTATTTTTATTTTATTAATAAAATATATTATTATTAATATTAATTAAATATATTATTATTATTATTATTATTATTATCCTCCTGAAGCATCAGCAAGCTTCAGGAGATTCAAAGTTACTTTTTCTTCTTTGTCTTCTTCTTCTTCTTCTTCTTCTTCTTTATTTATTTATTTATTTTTTTTACCTGCAACTCTCAGAACTCTCTCTCTCTCTCCTCTCACGTTCTCTCTCCCTCTCTTCTCGATTTCGTGACTGATTTTCGCCTGATCGAAAATCTGAAGATACCACTAGACTCCATTCGCCGCTGCCGTCATTTCTACCGGAGCGGATCGGTGGTAGGAGCGGCGTAAGCGTATTCCTTGGGGTAAGTCATTTCTTCCTTTTTCTTTAATTTCTTGCAAAATATAAGCCCAATTGACGAACGGATACCACCACGAGAATCTAGTGGGACGAAATTTTTCGTGGGGGTGTTGAGCCAAAATCCTAAATTTGGGGTGCGGCAATTATTAAGGGGCTTATTTTTAATTAATTAGCATTAATTTAAAAATGCTAAAATATTAAACATCTGGGACTGAAGTAGGATTTCTGAAATTTAGGGTCCAGGTGAGTGTCGCGGGTGTAATTTTGGGACCCGCAGGTAAAATTTGAAAAATTAAGTAGGGATGTTAAATAATAGTTTAAATATTAATTTGAGATATATGGAGCCTAGGGAAGGCTAGATGAGTATTATTTTGGAGAAATAGATTAATTAATATGGGAAAAATATAAATTGCAGGAATTAAATTTCGAGCGCCAAGGGCGTGAAATTTTGGGTCCTAAGGAAATTCTTAATAGTTAGGTAAGGGAATAAACTAAAGCAGTAATTTTCCATACAAACTATTATTGATTATGAGTAAATTTATTTCAGAAAAGCATATGTTATATTGTGTATTACGAATGAAATGTACGATTGGGAAAATATTACTATGATGATTAAAATGTATATGTATGTATGAGATGTAAGGAATTCACGATTTTAGAATATGAAGTATGACTTTTAACAACATATGTGTGGCATGAATATTATTTTATGTGAAATGTATTATGATGTGAAAGATTTTACGAACCAAGCATTTATGAAAATATGAGTTATGTTGTGATGGTTTTGACGATTATGTGATAAATGATGTATTTTCAGTATATATATACCTAAAACAATTTTGGCGCGAAGCCATATATTTATGTTATCGGCACGAGGTCATATTTATGTTTTTGGCGCAAGGCCATATATTTATGTTATCGGCACGAGGCCGTATTTATGTTATTGGCGCGAGGCCATGTATTTATGTTATTGGCACGAGGCCGTATTTATGCTATCGGCACGAGGCCGTATTTATATTATTGGCGCGAGGCCATATTTACTATGATTTTGGCGCGAGGCCATATGTATGATTTCGGCGCGAGGCCGTATCTATATTTTCGGCACGAGGCCATAATGATGTTACGTATGATCATGTATTATATGTTTTCACAACCACGATGTTAGTTTAGTTCAGACCAGGAGCTCGGTATCGTAGCTATAGGTTAATTTTGGCACGAGGCCTTATTAGTGCTACCGTCCCACGAGGGGATGGGAAATGGATAGTCGATGTGGCTTTCAGTAGAGTGTGGATGTCCACCTAGCAGTCCGGACCAGGGTGTGGCGGGCTCATCGTACTTACAGACATATTTGATTCGGCAATGATCAGCCAGCCATTGTCGGGTTCCGCCTTCAGGCTGCACAACCCGTCATGGAGGGTAATACATGACACCAACTAGCTATTCATCCTGGGTTTTTTTTTAGTACTACAGTTATAACAGATGATTTTATGTATGACATGAATTATTAACAGATGTGAAAATATATGTTTACCCAGTACGATATGATGATGTTTTTGGAATTATGAAATGTTCTATATACATATAAATGCATTAAAAATTCATGTTGCCACACAACTGTATTTAGTTTATTTTCCCTTACTGAGAAGTGTCTCACCCCCAAACTTAATTAATTTTTTAGGAGCCCCTGAGAGACCGGCGGGTCAAGGCCGTCGTTGAGCTAGTGAGATTACCTTGTGAGAAGGGTAAGATTTTGTAATAGCGTCAGAGTTATTTTGTGTTTGACCCTGGAGATATTTTGATGTATGTGAGGATGTATAGAATGCTCTGGTATTATGTTTTATGATTGGATGTTTGAGATTTTATGTTTACTGCTGCTAGGTTTTTCGCTGTGTTTGACAGGTGTCCCCGCTACCCACGGGTTCGGGTTGACCATTTGATTTATTATGTGGTATTTTATGTTAAGAAATTGAGGGACGTTACAAATACTGTTTATCAAATCTGGGAAAACATAAGCACATCAAAACATGGCAGAACATACTGCACTTCATAAACATATCTCATCTCATATCATAATAATAATATCATAAAACAATCCTGATAGGTTAGCTGGTTGTTGTCATGTATTACCCCCACATGACTAGGTTGTGTGGCCCGAAAGCGAGACCTGACAATGGTTGGCCGACCACTGCCAAGTCAAACAGTAGTCTGTAGGTCCGATGGGTCTACCCAGACTGGTCCGTACACCAGTGGCAATAACAACACACTTCTTGAAAATAACCACATCGACCATCCAATATCACACCACTCCGTACAACGGCGTTAACACAGATATCATGATCACGAGGACCATGGACACATAGCAACGGTACCGTGCAAGTGCTAGCCTAGACCAAGCCAACCAGGTTCTGATATCATATAATATATACTAAAACTGTGATACATAGATATCTCATATCATTTATTTTCACATCAATCATATCATTTCACATATATACGTGTATCATGAAAATCATCGGCCCGTACGCCGATATTACACATCTTATCATAGCTCGGCTCGTACACCGACAAATTACATAGCACAACCGGTATGCTGGCAAATCACATAGCTCGGCCCGTACGCCGGCAATCATATCCACATAGCAAGGCCCGTACGCCGACAAATCATATATATATAAAAATATCCCGGCCCGTACGCCGGTTTTCCCATCATAAAAACCCATATTATCCACATTCCCAAGAAACAGTATTTCACAACATTTATACTCATGTCACACAAATAGATTTTCACATATTCAATCATACGATCATTTTCACAGTATTTTGCAAATATAAAACATATATATAAATATAAATACATTTTCCGCAAATAAGATGCTACGTATATATACATACATTTTGTCAAAGCAAATTAGAGTTTATCCCCTTACCTGATTCCTACAAAGCCCCTAAAAAAATCTTCCCCGTACCCACAGGGTTCCCAACTCAACACCCTGAAAATGAAAATCTACCAAAACTAAAGTTCAGTATTTTTGTACATACAACATTTTCTATAACTATCACTAAGTCAAATCGCTTAAAAGCCTTACCTCAACTTAGAGATGATTCCCAACGTTCCCAATCAACACCCCTGGAAACGGAAACTTTCAGTATTAAACTTTAATATTTTAATGCGTACAACACTTCTCTCAACTGTCACAAATCCAAAAATTGAGTATAAAACCTTACCTTAGATTTGGGATGGTTTCCTCCTAACTTTCACCGATAATCTGCTCTAACAGATTCCGAGAGAACTCCGCCAAGAGTGTCGTGGTGACTTCAGATCGTCGTTCCGGCGTAAAAATAGCCCAAAAACGAAGAGAGAGAGAGAGAACCAAAGGGGAGAGAGAGAGAGAAAGAAAGAGAGAGAGAGAGAGAGAGAGAGAGAGAGTTAGCTTCTTAAAGAAGCTTTAAAAATCCGGATTTTCGTATATATAAAACAGGGGATTTTGTCGACGAGCCCGTTCTTCATCGTCGAGTCCTTCACAAATTTCGTCGACGAGACCCTATATTTGTCAACGAAATTCAGGCTACCTCAGAACCCTTCTCGGTATTTTCTCATCTACAAAGCCCTGTGTTCGTCGACGAATTCTCTTAAGCCTTCGTCGACGAAACCCTGTGTTCGTCGACGAAGCTTGGCAGCTTCCCTTCTTTCCTAACTTCCATTTCCCTTTTCTTTTATTGTTTAAAGACCATTTTTATTCGGGTCGTTACAGCTAATGATGATACAACACACTTAGCTGAAGAATCTTTTAGGATTAATTTTTTCTTATACATAATAGATCAAGTTGTAACAACCCGAATTTAAAATGGAATTTAAATGATATAGAGGATGGGAAATGGAAACCGGAAATAGAAGGAAGCATTCGGCTTCGTCGACAAATCTCATGTATTCGTCGACGAAAGCTTAAGAAAATTCGTCGACGAATACAGGGATTCGTCGATGAAGAAATACCGAGAGGGGGGTTTTAAGCCGACTGAATTTAGTCGACGATGACTGAATTTCGTCGATGAAATTAATGAAGGATTTGTCGACGAATGACTTGGCTCATCGACGAAATCCCCTGTTTTATAAATATGGAAATCCGGATTTTTAAGCTTCTTTAAGAAGCTAACTCTCTCTCTCTCTCTCCTCTTCAGTTTTCTCCTTCTCTCTCTTCGATTTTGGGCTCGTTTCTCACCGGATCGAAGATTTGAAGCTACCACGACACTCCTAGCAAAGGAGTTTGTCGGAGCGGATCGTTGGGAAAACGAAGTTGGAAATCATCCCTGAGTTGAGGTAAGACTTTTTAAGCCGAATTTGACTTAGTGGTAGTTATAGAAAATGTTGTACGTACAAAAATACTGAACTTTAATACTGAGAGTTTTCATTTTCAGAGTGTTGAGTTAGGAACCCTACGGGTGCGGGGCAGTTTTATTAGGAGCTTTCCAGGAATCAAGTAAGGGGATAAACTAAGCTAGTTCATTTTGAGAAAACGCATGTGTGTGTGTGTGTGTGTGTGTATATATGTATCATTTGGTTTCAGGAAAATAAATATATTTATATGTATGATTTATGTTTTGGAAAATATTGTTAAAATCATGGTATATTGAATATGTGAAAAACCTATTCGTGTGGCATGAGTATAAAACGTTGGAAATACTGGTTTCTGGAAATGTGAATGATACAGATTTTTATGATGGAAAATCGGCATACGGGCTGAGGTTTTTATATGTTTGTCGGCGTACAGGCCGTGCTATGTGATTGTGATTTGTCAGCGTACAGGCTGTGCTATATTTGCCAGCGTACGTGCCGTGCTATGTGACTGTAATTTGCCAGCATATGGGCTGTGCTATGTTTTGCCGACGTACGAGTCGAGCTATGATAAAATGTATAATACCGACGTATGGGCCGATGATTTTCATGATACACGTATATACGCAAAATGATATGATTGATGTGAGAATAAATGATATGAAATATCTATGTATCACAGTTTTAGTATATGCTATATGATATCAGAAACTGGTTAGTTTGGTCTAAGCTAACACTTGCACGGTACCGTTGCTATGTGTCCATGGTCTTCGTGATCATGACATCTATGTTAACGCCGCTGTACGGAGTGGTGTGAGATTGGATGGTCGATGTGGTTTATAAGAAGTGTGCTGATCGCCCCTGGTGTACGGATCAGGTCTGGCAAACCCATCGGACCTATAGACTACTGTTTGACTTGACAGTGGTCAGCCAACCATTGTCAGGTCCCGCCTTTGGGCCACACAATCCAGTCATGTGAGGGTAATACATGACAACAGTCAGCTAAACTACTAGGATGGTTTTTCTGTTATTATTATTATGATATGAGATGAGATATGCTTATGAAATGCAGTATGTTCTGCCATGTTTTAATATACATATGTTTTCCCATATTTGATAAGCAGTACTGAATATGTTATATATGATATATGTAGAACATAGAATACTCATGTTGCCACACACTGGTATTAGTTTATTTCCCTTATTGGGAGGTGTCTCACCCCTTAATCTTATAAACTTTTCAAGAGCCCCTGATAGAAAAACGGGAAAAGCCCCACTGACCTAGTATTGGATATCTGCCATTTTTGAAGGGTAAATTTCTTTTTGTAGGGATAGTTAGATTTTGTGAGAAATGTCTCTAGATTTTTTTTGGGATGTATGTATAGAAATACTGTGGACTATAGCAACTCTGGTATATTGTAATATATGGTATTGTGATGTATATTATTGTATGTTTTCTGCTGCTAGGGCTTCTGCTGTATGTTCAGGTATATCCCTGGAACCTACGGGTCCAGGTGGATTGTGACCTGCTGAACTGAAATATGGGAAATGTGCTATTGATATTATCACTATAAAAAAAATATGAAAAAATAAGCAAGTCGTGACACAAGCTATTATTTCACTTGAGAGTAGATTTGAACAATTTCAAACATATGAGAATATTTTTGATTTTTTATATGATTTAAAAGTATTAAAATCATTAGATGAGAATAATTTGAAACAAAAATCTTTGACACTTGAGAATATTTTAAAATGTGGAACACATTCAGATATTAATGGTTTTGATTTATTTTCAGAATTGAGAATTTTAAAAGAAAGTTTAGAAGAAACGAATACACCAATTGAAACATTAAACTTTATAAAAAAAAAATAGATTGTTTTCCAAATGCATTTATTACTTATAGAATTTTATTAACGATACTTGTGACAGTAGTTTTTGTAGAAAGAAGTTTTTCAAAACTTAAACTTATAAAAAAATATTTGCGATCAACTATGTCACAAGAAAGATTAAATGGATAGGCTATGTTATTAATAAAAAAAGAAATACTTGAAAATCTTGAATATAAAACTTTAATTAGTGATTTTGTATCTCAAAAAGTTAGAAAAATTAATTTTAAATAAAAATAAAAATTAAACAAAATATTAAAGGTCCTTGATTAAATCATTCACCAAGGACCCCATATTATGAAGAGCCGGTCCTGATTATTAGTATTATATAGGCACAAGCATTTTGTATGATTTTATGCATGTGTTTATATTATTATATATTCATATATTTCTGTATCTTATTATTAATTACCGTTATTGATACGCTACACCTAGCACATTTCACTTGTTGCCATTAATTACTAATAGTAATAAGCGTGTACATAATAATACATCAACATACATATATAGCCTTATCATTATCATCAACTTCATCATCGTCACAAACCTCCTTGTTTATTTAATTAGGTTTCTAAAATTTTTTCCATGTTCTCAAAGCATTGCAAGCATATAAAAGGTTTGCTACGAATTCGCTTTATTCGAAATTAAATCACAGATATTTTGTGCGATACAAACCTAAAATCTAGACATGATACAGAGACGTAAGTGGAAACAAAAAGGTCAACATCATACCTGCACTAAAAATATTCAAACAGCATTTTGTTTTTTGGTTACCACAGAACCCAGTACACAATCAATCAGCAAAGCCCCTCAGCTTATGACATGCTTGACCGGCACAAGAAGAAGAGGTGATCTCTTATACACTGTGAGGCCAGCCTTCTCATCCATGTTTAGGTCTTCCTCCTTCATCCCACTGGGCAACTTCCAGTCAAAATGGTACAAGAGATTTGCAAGTGCAAGCTCCACCATTGTTGCTCCCATGTATATCCCGGGGCAACCTCGGCGACCAGCTCCGAACGGCAGTAGCTCATAATGCTGGCCTTTAAAATCAATAGAGCTATTGGCAAATCTCTCTGGGAAGAACTCCTCTGGGTTCTCCCACAAGGAGGGGTCTCTCCCAATTGCCCAAACATTAACATGGACTCGGGTCTTTGGGTACACATTGTAGCCATTGAGCTTGAACTGCGACATTGTTTCTCTTGGAATCAGAATTGGGTTTGCCGGATGCAGTCGCAGGGTTTCTTTCACCACCATCTTTAGGAACGGGAGCTGATCGAGCTCGCTCTCTGCGACTCTTCCTTTGTTTGCAAAGTAGCTTCTAACCTCGGCTTGTGCTTTCTTCATTGCTCTTGGATCCCTTGCAAGCTCTGCCATTGCCCAGACTATGGTAAGCGCACCTGTGTCAACTCCAGCCAAAAATATGTTCTGGAAAACAGACATCACAATTAGGCAGAAGCAAAATGCATAAACTATATTTTGTCCAAAAAAAAAAACCAGGTAAAAAAATTGACGTGACATTTGGTTCGCAAAATCTCGAGTACTCTCTGAATTGTCCTATTCAAAGAATTTTATTTTTGAGAATAAAATGTTGGGCATATTTCTGTTTATTTTGGGTCATAAGATTTTTGAGAAATGTGATATTATAGAAAGACTATTTTTTCTGAATTATGCAGCGGGTTTCCACATGTCCATTTTACGGTCCACGTGACTAATCCCGTGCTCCTTGAAGCCGATCTCCCAACTCTAAAGGGAGATAAATTTCAGGAATTTAAGTGCGGAAAGAAACCGGGAGGGTTACCATGTTGCTCTTTTACTCCAAAGAGACTAAGAATGGATTGAGCAGAATGAAGGATGCTGTAGATCTAGTGGTGAGCCGATTCTTGGGAATTGTCGTTGATTCCTAAATATTGCCATTTTTAGTAGTGTTATACTTACTATCAAAACCCAATAATCTTTCACACACAAATTTTCAGTTTTTGGTAATTGGATATCTATATTTTCAATTCAAAAGACGCTTCACCAAAAAAAAAAAACATGAATTGACTAATGCTGTCTACTTGAGATTTAATTTAGTTAAGTAAATGAAGAGGACCATCTTATCAAAATGAGAAAAGCAAAACAGCTTGCAGGTGCGAGTACATTAATGGTGCTTAGAGCTTACCATGAGGATTGCCTTGATATGATCTTTGGTGATCCGAAGGGCACCAGACACAGCCTGATCCCTTTCTATTCGTAGCAGCACATCAATAATGTCTTCCTGATCTTGCTCTATCCTCCCGCGGTCAAGGTGCTCCTCAATCACCTGCTCGTAAAACCCATCCAAATCCTTAAAACTCCTCTCCATCCTCCGATGGAGCCCCGTGATCCGGTCCACCACCCACCCCACCGTCGGGAAAAAATCACTAGCCGAGAACGACCCCAGCATCGCCAACGCCTCGTGAATCACCTCCTCAAACCTCCCGTTATCGATTCCGCTCCCCGTGAAGCTCTTCCCGAACGCAACCCTGCACGTTATGTTCGCCAGCAGAGTCAGCGATTTTTCCCCCAAATCCACCGCGCTCCCCGCGGCGGCGGATTCCGAAATCGAATCCACCAACAGAGCCACTTCCTCCTCCCTGACCGGCCGAAACGATTGGACCCTTTTGTTGCTGAAGAGCTCGAGGACGCAGAGTTTCCGGACCTCGCGCCAGTAATCGCCGAAGGGGACGAAGGCGATGTCGAGGTAGTTGTAGGAGAGGCGGCCGGGGCCGGTGAGGAGGGGTCGGCTGCAGCACTCGAGGTCGTGGTGCTTTAGGACTTCTTTGGCGGCTTCGACGGAGGAGATGATGAGGGTGGGGGTGCGGCAGAGGTGGATGAGCATGACGGGGCCGTAACGGGCAGAGAGGCGGCGGAGGGAGTGGTGGGGGAGGGCGCCGAGCTGGTGGAGGTTGCCGATAATGGGGAGCTTGGGAGGGCCGGGGGGTAGATTTTTGTGGCGCTTGTGTAGGGAGTTGATCTTGTTGAGCAAGAGGAGGAGGGGTGGAAGGAGGAGGAGAAGCCATAGGAGCAGGGGGTGAAGAGCCATTGGAGCTCTGCTTCTCAAATGTTCTTGATAGATTTATCGATTGTTCTGATTTTCGCGGGGTTTGGCGAGCGGCGAATGCAAAATTTTCATTTCCTCAAGTATCATGATGGGTTTAATTTTAGTTTTGGACCTTTCCCTTTATAGCAATCATTCAACGTTATTTTTTTATTTTTTATTTTTTCTTTAATGAGGCGAGAACTCTGTACAAGTCATTCTAACCCAGACATCAAACCCACGACATAGCATCAGCCTCCCTCAAGTAAAGTTCGGGTGCAGACACGACTTCTGTCTATCAATTGACCTTTCGTCAAATCTAAAACTCATGACTTATCTTGTTTCACCATCCATAAGAAACGATAATACGCTTCAACCGCTAGCTCTTCGAGTGTATTTATCGAGAATCGAACACATGATCTATCTTCTTACATACTTATGTCTTTCCACCGTGCTATGTCGGTGGGGCATTATTTTTTAATACAGAATGTGCAGGAAGGGCCGCATGCATGTTAAAAATATTTAATAATATGTTTAATGTTGTGCTTGGATGCATATAATTATATTTATTCCTATTTTTTTTAAAGAAAAACTAAACTTAAGTAATATACTAATTTATTATTACTATAAGTTATAAATATATACTAATTTATTGAAAAATGAGATTTCTTTAAGAATATTGGGGAGCATGAAAAATAGAATTTTCATATTATGAGAATATATTTCTAAATCAATTATCTTTTTATTTCAAAAACAAACTTTGAAATGAGAGGTGATACTCTCAAAAATCTTAAAATGTTGCATACCAAATGAGTCTTACCTTAATCATTTATTATGTTAAGAGAAATAATAAAAGTGTGTAAAAAATTGTGACTTGACTTTTGGAGTATTAGGTTAAAGTTGAATTTATTTAAAAAAATTATTCATTTGAATTAACTGTATTAAGTATGGTTTGGTTAACAATTTCAAATTAACCAAATCTATCTGCACACGTTATATGTAAATATTTAAAAAATTAGTAAATATACCATAAATAAATATTGTCACACTGTCTTTATTAAGATGTAATAAAAAGATGCACTGTCTAAGATTCAAATCACACCAATATTTCTTGTGATTTTACAAAAAAAAAAGGCACGAACCTCTGTTGAGGATTCGAAAGGCCCATAAATTTTTCTAAATATTTGATTTCTAAGACACTTATACTTTGAATTTTGATTTTTGTGAATTTGAAAAAATGTAATATAAAATTGTATTTAATTTTATCGAAATCCACCCAAATTCAAATCTAAGGTTCGAAATACATGCTCCCAAACACGGCGTATACCTTTTACTTTAGACTTGATGACAAAATGTAAATTAACAAAGGGGACATAGATATTCTAAAAATTAACTAGCAAAACTCAAAAGAAGTCTATGAATTTTTTAAATTTTTAAAGGGAATTTCTAACTTTTTGAAAAATGTCTGAGAGTTTGGTGCCTCTTGCCCTATATTCATTATAAGGCAAGAGTACTTTAAAAAAAAAAAAAAAAGAATCCATGCAAGCAAATCCCATAGCAATTGTACACGTGTTCTGTAAATGTTCTTCATTTACTTTTATATGATTAATTAATTTTTTATTCTTACCTTTGTATACTTTTATTATCAGTTAAAATCATTTTCTATATATAAAACATAGTCTCATTATTACAATGTAACTTATTATAAATTATTGTAATGAGCTAACATTATTTATTTATTTTTTATTACATAGGAACTCCATTCACCAACAAACCCTTCGAACCCCCTGGTGCGACACCAAACCTACGGATCAGCGTCCTCCCCCTAGGTCTCACTGATCAGGTAAAGTCCGAAATACGGAAACGGCTTCCGTGCATCAGTTGGATGTTCAGCCAACCCGACCCCTGGGACACATCTCCATTACCATCCACGGTCCCCGTTGGCTCACAGAAAACTCTCACCATCCATGGTCCCCGTTAGCTCAAAGAGCGAACTCTCATCATCCACTGACCCCGTTGGCTCACAGAGTAAATTCTCACCATCCACAGGTATCATTGGTTCCGTGAGTGTATTTACCGTGAGTGTGTTTACCTGAAATTGAATTTCCGATGCTCCTTCTTACGTGCTGATGCCTTTCCACCGTGTCACGCCCGTGGAGGCAACATTTTTTATTTATTAATTCTAAATAATTGTGCATTATTTAGTACTTCTATATTATAATATTATTACTATTCAACTAATATTTGTGCATAAGTGTTTTAGAAATAAAAAGTAAACACCAAAATAAAGGATTCTACTGAACTTTTTTGGTTTATTTGTTGGGATCAAATTCCATAAAAATTCATTTAACTAAATTAATTGACAAATTTTTAGTTGGGTAAATCTCAATCATTTATGATTTAATTGATTCAATCGAAGAATTTGTTAATAAAAAATTTTGATTAATTTGATTAATGTACCAAACTGATCATACCGACCAAATATTTAACCATAACTACGGTTCTCTACAAGAGATAATTGGAAAAAAAAATGTCCTACTTTTAAATTTACTAAAATTAATTATAATTATGAAAAAAAAAAAGAAGGTAAACTGTATAGTAAACTTGATGCATTTTTTGGGTGAGTGCTGATGGAACTAATTTGAGACAAGATGGATTAACATAATAAATGCTCCATTAAGTTTGGTAAAAAATATGGTCAATCAAGTTAGGCTAACAAAATTAGAAAAGTCAAAAGAACATAAATGGTTGGGAGTATAGTGCAAGCCTTATTAGACTAAAACAAATTGAGTTGGACCTGTTGATTTTAGTGAACAAAGATAAGTCAAATTAAACAAAGGTTGGGTCAATCCCTTTTATCCCAAGTTAAGTTTATCATACCTTAACAAGAAAAAATCCACCAAGTAAATATATATGTTATGTGACAATTATTGTTGTATAGAGATGGTCCCTGGCTATTACTATCAGCGAAAATAAAAGGAGAAAATATGAACATTTTCTTATGTCTCTTCTACTAGCATAGGTGTTAAGTGAAATTACAATAATATATGCAGTGAGACATCTTAATTAATCGGTAGGTTGAAGCTCCTTGTTATATGACTTGATAAATTGGATTACACATTCATCATCTATTTTCATTACTTAATTTTTTGATAACATGAAAAACCCAAAGACTATGTTCTTTTATCTTTTGAATAGATAAACAGAGGGTAGAGATCTTTGGTGCTATCCCAATTCACAATCTGCTCATTCAAATTCATATCATTCCTCAAAAAATGATTATTTGTTATCAAATAATAATCAATATAAATATGTTTTTCTCTCAAATCTTTCTTCCTTCATGATTCAATATTCTGGTGTCCTACGCGCCAATCCATCATAATTGTTTGGCCAAATGGCCAAACAGAGTAGTTAAATACATCCAAAACAAAGTTACTCAAACAACCAAGCCTTACAACCAATCAATGCAAGAATTGGGGGAATCTATCATAAAGAATCCTGAAGGTATGAGTCTGGATAATTCTAACCATAGCTTCCGGCGAGGCAACACTTCCATCAAATAATCTTTACATATTCTTTTCCTTTTTTGTCTCGAGTAAAATAGGTAGGTGGCGCAAAAAAGATTTGAAACTCTGATCTTCTCAGCGGCGAGTCAATGGGTGAATCCATAGACTGGGGGCTCTGATTCAATCGGCATTCACCCACCAAACTTGGTTGGGCATGGATCTTACTCGGGTGCACCCTAAATAAATTGAACATTTTGGTAGTTGGACTGGATGAGTTGGGACATTTTTAGGTGTGTGCAGATGGGTCGTCAGAATTAGTGACCATTGATGAATGGTTGCTGCTGCTTCTGAATAATTTCTGTGGTCAATACTGGAAGGAATGGGGCGGGGCATTCGTTGTTTTGCAAGAAGTATGGATCTTATCTGAGGCTACCAGCTAGTGGGAGGGATTTGTTGCATTTATGATTTATGTTTGGATCCCCAAATAAGAGAAGCCTCATCCTTCCACAAATAAGAGAAGCCTTGCAGCCGTCTGATCCATGACCAATTTGCAACAACTCATTGAGGATTTTAAGCAAACATGTTGTCTGCGACTGTGAGGCATTTCAACATACATTCTGCAGTCGATGGCCTAGTAGCGGCAATTGGTCAATCCTTCTTGATATGGTTTTATTTTATCCTCTTAGATAGTTTGGGAAGAAAGGCAACGCTAATTCTAGTTTGTGTTGGTATATACCTTTCAAAGAAAAAAGAAAAATCTAGTTTGTATTGATATCTCTTGAGATAATATGTGGGAGTACAGATTTTAGCGTTAAATTGGGTTATGGGGATTTGAAATAATCTTAATAAAATTTTATATTATATTTTGTACAAGTCCAAAATGTAAAAAAATCGCAGTAGTGCATGTTATATCTCTAGCATTAAGACTTCCCTTCATGTCAAATTAGTATGCAATAAAGCCTTAAACTTCCATGGATGATCGAGTAGGCACCTTAATTCGAATCATTGTGGAAGCATTAAGAAATCATTTTCTCAAAAGATAATAACTTCATACAAATGTACAAGGACTATACAAGAAGAAATTACAAAAAAATAAAATAAAATAAAATAAAATAAAAGATTTAGGGAGTAATATCATAAAATGGCAATATTATTCTATACCAAGAAACTAAAATTTAGAGGAATTATCATTCTATACCGACTTGAGAAAAATTATCAACACAACAGATGTTCAAAATAGCAACTTATTTGTATAAGCGCTTACTATTTTTTTATTTTTCTTTTTATACAATAAAACTATTCATTCATCAAAAACATAAATTAAATAATTAAAATCACTTGTGACCTTGTCATACAATAGTTTAAGATAAAAAGAAAAGAACTAAAGATTTATGCAAGTATAGAAGGTTTTTTTTACTAATCTAACAAAACTAAATGCAATTAGTTTCAAAAATAAAATAAGATTAACAACTAATAATCATAATGTAGAGACCCAGGAAATAATAATAATAAAATAAAAGAGAAATTTGGCACAAGACCAAACCATCGACGGCTTGAGGGAATCTTAAGAAAACCATCGACGGTTTTGTGTGTGTAGTGTTTGGTGAGACCAAATCGTTGACAGTTTTAGCAAGTTCAGGAAAATTGTCGATGGTTTTGAGTTAACGAGAGCAGATAAAGTAAAAATGTGGAAAAACGGTTTGGTTAAAGACCAAACCGTCAACGGTTTTGCTTGGGGACAGCAGCCTATAAATAGATTCTAAGGTTATTTTTCTTAGAAAAATTTCTTCTCTCCCTTTCTCTCTCTAGGGTTGCGGCTCTCCTTCTCTCTCTCTCTTCAATTTTCTCCCTTAAACTTAGTTAGATTGATAAATAAACATCATTTCAGAGTCTTGACTGCAATTCTTACTTGATTAACTGAGGTGGATCCATAGTTCGGGAATCCTAGGCACCACTCCAGGGTCGAGGTACTGGAATAGATTATGTCAATATTTTCAGAAAATTTACCAGATTAAATGCAAAATATGATTATTGAATATATATATATATATATATATATATATATGATTTTTCTGAATATTCAGACAATTATGATATTATGGATTATTATATGTATGTTTTGAAAAAAAAAACTAGATATTTTGTGTAGAGACCTGAATAATTATCATCATTTAATAACAGAAGGGTAAGGAAATTATTCAGGGCCTCGTTGACGAACACAGGAGATTCGTCAACGAGAACACAAGAGGGGTTCGTCGACGGGGATGCGTCTCTTTGACGAGAAGATATCGAGGGGATTTATAGCAGTTCTAAATTTCGTCGATGAGGAGTAAGCATTCGTTGACAAATTTCCTTATTGACCTCGTCGACAAAGTGATGTGACTCGTCGACGAATGTCAGTGTACAAATAGGCCTAAATGTCATTTTTGGCCGGAAATCATGCGAGAAACTCCTCTCTCTCTCTCTCTCTCTCTCTCTCTCTCTCTCTCTCTCTCTCTCTCTAATTCGTCCCTCCTCCCTTTTCTCTAAGATTTCGGGCCGAATTCTCGCCGGTTCGATGATCTGAAGCCACCACGACACTCCTAGGAAAGTTCTCTGCAAATCTATTAGAGTGGATAGTTGGTGGAGCTACCTTGAAATTAATCCCTAATTGAAGGTAAGTCTTTTTATTAGAAATTTGGTCTTTCCATAGTTATAGGAAATGTTGTACACGAAAAAATACTAAAGTTTAGTTTAAGAGATGTTGATTTCAAGGTATTGAATGAGGAACCTTGCGGGAGCAAGACCAGTATATTTTAGGGGGTTTTTTTTTCATAAATCAGGTAAGAAAATAAACTAAAGCAGTGATTTTTTCATGAAAATTATTATGAAATTATTAGTAAATTTATGTTCAGAAAGCATGTATTATATGTGAATATCACTAAGAAAATGTATATTGGGAAAATATTGATGTCACACTGTAATGTATGTTTTTAGTATAAAATTCCAAAAAATATGATTTCAGTATTGAATGTATGGTTTTATTCAGCATTGTGTGGTATGAATATTATTTTTACGCAAAATAGATGATGTCAAGGTAATTTTTGAAATAAAGTATATTTCAGTGATTTTTAGAGATTATGAAATAATCCGGTACTTTACGATTTTAAAATACATGATAAATAAATTATTTATTCAGATTGATATGTATGAAATATTCGGCGCAAGGCCGTGATTGATAGCTGGCGTAAGGCTGTGTATGATGTATGATTTCGGCGCAAGGCCATATATATGTATGATTTCGGCGCAAGGCTGCATATATGAAAGTAAACGGCGTAAGGTCGTATGTATTTATGATATTACAGAAAATGCTATCAATCTATTTATGTTAAACATTATATTATCATGTATTATATGATATCAGAATCCGGATGATAGTTTAGTTCAGTTTCAGGCGCATGGTACCGTAACTATACAGATCAGATTATTACAATTCAGATTTGTGATAACCACCCCTACAAGTAGAGGGGGTGGGAGATGGATAGTCAATGTGACTTTCAATGTAGAGTTGTAGATGTCCACCTGGCAGTCCGGACCATGGTGTGGCGGGCTCATCGTACTTACAGACATTTTTTGACTTGGTAGTAGTCAGCTAGCCATTGTCGAGTCCCGCCTTCGAGCTGCACAACCCGTTATGGGGGGTAATACATGACATCAGCTAACTATTCATCCTAGGTAAATTTCAGTATTATTAGTTATATCAGACAATTCACGAACAATATAACTTAGTAGAATTACGAAATTATATGTTTACTCAACCATGTTATGTTCAGCATTCTCTAGTATGTGAAATGTACTGTATATTTACTATAGCACTAAATATTCATGTTGTCACACAGTTGTATTTAGTTTATTTTCCCTTACTGAGAGGTGACTCACCCATGCTTAAATAATTTTTAGGAAACCTAGAAAGACCAGCGGATCGAGGCCGCCGTTGAGGTAGTTGTGCTACCCCACTAGGAGGGTAAGTTTTGAACTAGGGTCAAGGGATTTTTGGTGTGGGGTCCTAGATATATTTTTGGATGTTTTGGGGATTGTATATAAGCACAGTATTATTGTGGATTATAGTTAACTCTCGTATTATGCACTTTATGGTTTGGAGAATGCAATTTTATGTTTACTGCTGCTTAGGTTTCCGCTATGTGTGACATGTGTATCCCTGCTACCCACGAGTTTGGGTTGATTTTATGGCTATTTAGTGATATTAGGGTGTTAATGTATTTAATTATATAGTAAATGGAGCAAGTCGTTACAGTTTGAGTTGGGTAAACCCTAGAAAAATGATTATATGTTATTTCCTTAGCTAAATTATATTTTTCCCAAATAGGTATTATATTATATTTTACTACTCAAATTGTGTGTGATTACGCGCCAAAACTGCATAATTGGGCATCTTAACCCGGGCTTTACGACTTATATTTTTAATTAAATGTCCAATTACGTCCAATATTTTAATAAAGTGTTGGATTTATCATTTTTGAGTTTTCATAATTTATAAATTTTTGGTAATTTTTTATCGCAAGAAAATTTCCGGGAACCAAAATCGGCATCTATTCGTAATTCGCCCATAACTTTTCCGTCCGAGCTCCGATTGAGACGATTCAAATTTTTGGAGAAAGAGGAAAGGATTATCTACAACTTCCGTGTTTGGAGTTAGTGAGAAACAAGCTCCAAGAAGGTAAAATTTGGTTGTGAACGCAGAGAACAAAAATGAAGGAAAAAAAAGAAAAAATAATAATAAGTAGTTTCTTGATGTGACCCGGCCATGCATGGCCAGGTCGGGTTGTACATTTGGATCCGGGCTTAGGGCTTTATTCTCCCCCCTTTCTTATTTATTGGTTTTTTTTTCTTCCTTTCTTTCTCAGTGGTGCCCTGCGCACCACTCCTCTCTTTCTCTCCTTGTTCTTCCTCATTCTCTCCTTGGTTTTATTTTTTTTCTTTCTCTAATTCCCAGCTCTCTTCTTCTCTGCTTTCTCTTATTCCCTATCCTATGTTTTCTCTATTTTTTTTTTCTTTCCTTTACTCTTCCTCCCTTATTCTCTATTCCCTCCCTAGCCTCCTCTGTTCTCTTGCAAGTAACGCAGCCACCAACTTGCAGCACCTCGGCCAGCACAGGCAACCACCTCAGACTCCCTCTGCTCAGTCACTGCACGAGTTCCACCACAGCCACTCCAACCTCTCCATGAGCAGTAGTGCATCCTCGGCCCCTCTGCTGCTGCCACAGCATCCATGGCCATTCTCTCTCTCTCTCTCTCTCTCTCTCTCTCTCTCTCTCTCTCTCTCCTTCTCTCTTCTTTTCTTTTATTTCTTTTAATTAGTAAATTGGATATTATTGGTTCTTTTTATTGATTAATGTCATTTAAGGACTTTAAATTTTAATTGTTATTACAGTAGTTGTTGATTTATTTATTTATGTTTATGTAGTTTTAGTGGTGGATTTGTTTTCTTCCATTAAGTCCAGTTCTTGCTTGATTAGTTTAGGGTTTCCATTTTTTTTGCTCGTTAATTCAGTGCGTGCTAGTTTTAGGATTTTAATTCGCGTGTTTATTTAATTTGTCAGAAGTGAAATAGAAACAACCTTGAAAATCCTGAATCTGAACTGAGTTCAGTAATTTTTATTTTTCGATTGGGAGAACGTGAAATTTGAAATTAAAACACATTCCCTGAGGAGACGATGTAGCCCTTGGGCTGAATATTACATAATGTAACTCCTATACTTGGGATAACTTCCGAGCTACTCATTTTTCGAATGAGTCAGTGTGTATAAGTAAGATTTTATTCTTGTTTCAGGAAAGGTTTTAAATATTGTGAAATCATAAGATGACAGTTTTATAAAGATTTATGTTATGACAATATTCAAACAGATATATGATATAATAGTTTCAGACAGAAATATAATATAACAGTTTAGCAGACTTTATGTTGTGAAAGTTCAGCCGGTCTAGTGTCGTGACAATTTAGCCGACTTAATGTCGTAACAATTCAGTAATGAAATGATAGGTTTTACACAAATATATGAATATGACAGAATTTATACTAATGCATGAAAAATGAAATTATGTAACAGTTATATTATATGTAATGTACTATATGGTAAGATTCAGAGCACAAAACTGTAACTATTAGGTTAGATCAGTGCCACCACATTTCTTAGATTGAGTGTTGGTGTATGGTACTCTTGCATAATATAACAAATGTGAGCAGAAAATCGTATCTAGGGTTAGCTAGCGTCAGCGACACGAAACCGCAATGGTGACCTGCGACGGTGATGGGGAAGACGACATAGCGCGATTAACGGCGTCTAGCTCTCGCGACAGCGTCTTCGTTCTGTGCTATCGGGAAGCTCTCGCGAAGGAGGTACCAGCATCGGGGTGAGAGTTTTCTATTAAATACTATCGCTGACTTGGGAGCTTGGTTGTCGAGTAAAGGGGGCAGCAATATACAACGAAGAAGACGAAATTGGAGCAGAGGGAGAAATCCACAACCCAAGGTAGAGCCTTTCTTCTTTGTGAGACATAGATTAATTTCGGAGCAATCAAGGAGATAGTGTAGGTTGCGGAAGAACTTTCTTTCTTCCATGTCTCGTCTCCGGCATTTCTAGCAGTGGCGTTCATCTCCGGTGTTGCAGTGGCGTTCGTCTCCGGCGTTTGCAGCGGCTTTTGTCGTTCTTTTAGGGGGTTTTGCAGTAGGGCAGAAGGGTTGAGAGCAGTAGCGACGTTTCGACAGCGACAACGATGACGACGACATACGATCGGCATTTAGTGAATCGTCGAGAAGGGACACCGCACGCTAAGGAAAATTTCTATCCACAAAAGGTTGTTTTTTATTTTTTATATTATTTTTTGATGTTCAATATGGAAATACATATCAACTAGTAGGCCCTTAGAACTCATGCACTTAGACTTGTTTGGACCTACTAGAACTCAAAGCTTTGGTGGAAAACAATATGCTTTTGTGATTGTTGATGATTATTCTAGATACACATGGGTATTGTTTTTAGCCAATAAAGATAAAACTTGTGATATGTTAATAACGCTATGCAAGAAACTTCAAAATGAGAAAGGTTATAATGTTATCAACTTTAGGAGTGACCAAGATAGAAAATTCAAAAATAAAGATGTTGAACAATTTTGTAGTGATCATGCTGTAAATCATAATTTTTCAACTCCTAGAACTCTACAACAAAATGGAGTTGTTGAAAGGAAAAATAGAACCCCTCAAGAAATTGCTAGAACGATGCTAAATGAAAACAATTTACTTAAGTATTTTTGGGCTGAAGCTGTAAATACAGCTTGTTATGTGATGAATAAGGTATCTATTAGATCAAGCCTAAACAAAACACCTTATGAACTATGGAAAGGTAGAAGGCCTAACATAGCTTCTATGTATTTGGGTGTAAGAGTTTTGTTTTAAATAACAAAGATGACTTAGGGAAATTTGATGCCAAATCAGATGAAGGTATTTTCTTAAGATATGCTACAAATAGTAAAGCATGTAGGATCTATAATAAAAGAACACTTACTATCGTTGAATCAATGCATGTAACTTTTGATGAATCAAATCCCTTTGCAAATGATATCAAGAATGATCAAAAAGAATATATCACGCAAAAGGTAGAAAATATTAAAATTAAAGAATAAATAAAAGAAAACAATGAAGAAACTTCATAAGAAAAACCCACATAAAATCAAGAATTACCAAAAAAATGGAAATATGTTAAAAATCATCCAAAAGATCAAATTATTGGAGGACCATCAAAAGGAGTAACCACTAGATCATCATTGAAGAACATATGCTGTAGTGATCCAAAAAATAAATAATTAATTAATTAATTAAATTTAAATAAAAATTAATTAATTAATTAATTAATATTTATTATTAATAATTAATTAATTAATATAATATAATTTTATATATATATAAGTAAACCTCCTAAAGGATAAACCTTCAGGAGGTATTCATCCAGAGAAGGCCGCATCCTCCCCTATAAAAAAATTAAAAAATAAAAATAATAATAAATAAATAAATTTAAATTTAAATAAAAATTAAATTAATTATTTATTTAATATGTATTATTTATTAATTAATATAATATAATATAATAGTATATATATATATATAAGTAAACCTCTGGAAGGATAAACCTCAGGAGGTATTCATCCAAAGAAGGTCGCATCCCCCCCCTGTAAAAATTTTTTTGCGCCCAGCTCGCCTCCAGTCTCCGTCTCTCTCTCTCTCTCTCTCTCTCTCTCTCTCTCTCTCAATTTCTCGACAATTTTGCGGCGGATCAGGAAACGGAAGGTGTCGTTGGATTTCTAGTCCCACCGACGACATTTCTACTGGAGCGGATTTGTCGTGGGAGCGGCTTAGACACTATTCCTGGGATAATGCAACTTTTTCCTAATTTCTCAATTTCGCTTTATATCTAACACTAAATTGACGATCGAACACCACCACGTGATCCTAGTCGCGATTGTCGTCATTTTGGCATGGGTAAATTTCCAATTGGGGTTTTCTAGGCCCCACTCCAAAGCGAGAGTGAGATTTGAAAATTTAGGTGAATTGATTATATTTGAGGGTATAAGTACTTATTTAGAATTTATGACCCTAGGAAATATCAAAATATTATTTTATTTAGAGTTGATTTAATGGAATTAGGATTTTTGATTCAGGGTCCGGGTGAGCGCCGCAGGTATTTTTCGGAGTCCCTGTTGGCATAGTTCAAGAAACCAGGTAAGGGTAAAAATATATATTAAACCAGATTTTTTATGAGTTTTGTAACAACCCGAATTTAGAATGGTATTTAAATAATAAAGAGAGGGAAATAGAGACCGGAAACAGAAGGAAGTCGTCGACTTCGTCGACGACATTGAACTTTGGGAGGAAAAACAGAAAAAGGGGATCAGCAGGACTTCATTGACAAATACAGGCGATACTTCGACGAAGGCTTAAGAGAATTCATCGACGAATATAGGTGATTCGTCGACGAAGGCTTAAGAGAATCAGCAGGACTTCGTCGAAGAATACAGGCGATTCGTCGACGAAGGCTTAAGAGAATTCATCGACGAACATAGGGGCTTGTCGACGAGAAAATACCGAGAGGGGATTTTGAGCCGATTGAATTTCGTCGACGAGGAGTGGATTTCGTCGATGAAATTTGTGAAGGACTTGTCGACGAAGGACAGGCTCATCGACGAATTTCACTGTTCTATAAATATGAGAAAATCCGAATTTTTAAAGCTTCATTAAGAAGCTAACACACACACTCTCTCTCTCTCTCTCCTCTTCCGTTTTTTCCCTCTCTCTCTTTGATTTTGGGCTCGTTTCTTGCTGGATCGAAGATTTGAAGCTACCATGACGCTCCTGGCGAAGTTCTCTCCAAATCTGCCGGAGCGGATCGTTGGTGGAGTCAAGTTGGAAATCATCCCAAATCAAGGGTAAGGTCTTCTACTCGATATTTGGAGTTGTGACAGTTGAGAAAAATGTTATACACGTAGAAATACTAAAGTTTATTACTGGGGGTTTTCATTTTCAGGGTGTTGAGTTAGGAACCCCGTGGGTGCGGGGAAGATTTTCTTAGAGGCTTTTCAGGAATCAGGTAAGGGGATAAACTAAGCTAGTTTTGTTTTGGAAAAAATACTTGTATATGTATATATGTAGCATCTGATTTATGGAAAGTGTATATATATATATATATATGATTTATGTTTGGAAAATACTGTTTAAATGATGATATGTTGAATACGTGGAAAATATGTTCAGTGTGGCATGAGTATAAAATGTAATGAAATACTGTTTTTTGGGAATGTGAATGATATGGATTTTTATGATGGGAAAACCGGCGTACGGGCCGAGATATTTATATATATATATATATATATGTGATTTGCCGACGTAAGGGCCGTGCTATGTGGATATGTTTGCCGGCGTACGGGCCGTGCTATGTGGATGAGATTTGCCAGTATACGGGCTGTGCTATGTGATTTACCGGCGTACGGGCCGAGCTATGTGATTTGCCAGCGTACGGACTGTGCTATATGATTTGCCGGCATACGGGCCGAGCTATGATAAAATGTGAAATACCGGCGTACGAGTCAATGATTTTCATGATATATGTATATGTGAAAAATGATATGAATGATTTGATAATTAATGATATGATCCATGTATTACGATTTTAGTATATGTATATGATATCAGAACCTGGTTGGCTTAATCTAGGCTAGCACTTGCACGGTACCATTGCTATGTGTCCATGGTCTTCGTGATCATGATATCTGTATTAACGCCGTTGTACGGAGTGGTATGAGATTGGATGGTCGATGTGGTTATTTTCAAGAAGTGTGCTGTTATCGCCCCTGGTGTACGAACCAGGTCTAGCAGACCCATCGGACCTACAGACTAGACTATTGACTTGGCAGTAGTCGGTCAACCATTGTCAGGTCTCGCCTTCGGGCCACACAACCCAGTCATATGGGGGTAATACATGACAACAACCAGCTAACCTACCAGGATTGTTTTTATGTTATTATTATTATGATATGAGATGAGATATGCTTATGAAATGCAGTATGTTCTTCCATGTTTTGATATTCATATGTTTTCTCATATTTGATAAACAGTACCGAATATGATATGTATGGTATATGTAGAACACGGTGTACTCATGTTGTCACACACTAGTGTTAGTTTATTTCCCTTACTGAGAGGTGTCTCACTCCTAAATCTTATTAACTTTTCAGGAGCCCCGGATAGGAGAGCGGGAAAAGCCCCGTAGAATTAGTGTTGTTTATCTGCCCTCTGTGAAGAGTAAGTTTTTGGTAGGGATAGTTAGGTTTTGTGAGATTTTTCCCTGGATTTCATTTTTGGGATGTATATATGGAAGTACAGTGATTGTAGTAACTCTAATATATTGTGATGTATGATATGATGGTATGTAAATGATTGTACATTTTCTGCTGCGTAGGCTTCTGCTGTATGTTCTGATGTATCCCTGGTACCCACGGGTCCAGGTGGATTGTGACCTGCTGAGCTGGAATGTGAGATGTGTGGTATTAATTTTATGATGATATTATTATTAAAAAAAAATTATTTGGAAAATAAGTAGGTCGTGACAGTTTGGTATCAGAGCCTAGGTTACTAGGTTTTGTAGACTTTAGAATGCAGCAGAAATTATACCAGAGTTTAGGAAAAGATTTGAGGATTTGTTCTATAGTCTATAGGCAGGACTTCCGTAGTAGTTTCTGTGTTTTTCCTGGGGTGACAATTTCAGGAAAACCATAGTAAGCTATTGTCGGGTTGTGTTCCTAGAATGTAGGACTGGGGAATAGAAATGAGTTGGAAATGTTGAGTTAAGTGATGAGGGTAGGTGGGTAAAATATAAGGATAGGATTTCTGAGTTGCATCTCTTTTTTTCAGGATGGATCCGGAAGGAAATAGTGCCCATGCGAGTGGCAATGATGGAGCAGGACCATCAGGTGCAGGTGGGACCAACTCTGA